>NC_041352.1:25008703-25156203 GCF_004354835.1 Perca flavescens
ATGCCTCAGTGATGTGTATATTTGCCATTTAGTACCTGTATGCCTCAGTGATGTGTATATTTGCCATTTAGTACCTGTATGCCTCAGTAATGTGTATATTTGCCATTTAGTACCTGTATGCCTCAGTAATGTGTATATTTGCCATTTAGTACCTGTATGCCTCAGTAATGTGTATTTGCCATTTAGTACCTGTATGCCTCAGTGATGTGTATATTTGCCATTTAGTACCTGTATGCCTCAGTAATGTGTATATTTGCCATTTAGTACCTGTATGCCTCAGTGATGTGTATATTTGCCATTTAGTACCTGTATGCCTCAGTGATGTGTGTATTTTCCTGGTTGTTGTTTCAGATGAAGAAGCAGGTGATGAAATGCTGAGCGTCGCCTCTCCTCCCGTCTCTGCCGACAGCTCAACTCCTCACTGTAGTTGTTTAACACAAAGGTTTTAAAAATCACGTTAAAATCTAAAAAAAATTTAAATGTAACATGTATAGAAACATTATTTGTATACAAAGAATGGCACTGTGAAGATTTCATACTGCATTATACTGTTTAGTAAATGTCATGTAATGTGTATTTATATATTAAATGTATGTACAAATCATACAGTTCAATGGTTAGTTCACTGAAATTACAAAGAAAACTCAACTTCCCACTTTTATTTTCTCACTTATGAGTATCTAGACATGAATTTCTTACATGCATCTGGCATCCCAAAAGTTTTTTTTTTATATTTATTTTTGGAAGAATAAAAAATGGACTGATTAGCAAAGCCATTGCTAGTAGTAGTAGTTATCCATTTCTTTGTTTTATTGTGTGACTTAGGTGCTTTAAGTCACTGGTTCTCAAGCTTTTTTCATTAATGTTCCCCCTTTGAACAGCTTTTGTAAGCCTTGTACCCCCTAACCAGCTCAAATAATTTTTGGTAGAAAAAAAAAAAGTCTATAAAGAGGAAGAATACGGCGATGTAAATCTACATCGTATATTTAAACAGAAACAGTAAATGTTGATCAATAACCAGCTCTCAGTCTTTACCTTCTTGAGGGCGTGGTGTGTGAACCCATCAGGCCATTCTGATGGAAGACAGCTCAGAGGTGATTGGCCCACATGGAAGCTGAGTCACTGGAAAACTATCACTCGGTATCTTTAGTACACACTGTTCTTTTTTTACCTGAAACTAACCGCCAATTAAAGGGAGTGTCGGTGTTTGTGCGTGCGTGTATGTTCGTGTGTGTTTTTGTGTGTGTGTACACGTTTTTGTATGTGTATGTGTGAGTGCGTTTGTGTGTTTGTGCGCGTCCGTGTGTATGTGTGTTTGTGCGCATGTTTGTGCGCGTATGTGTGTGTGCGTGCACGTGTTTGTGTTTTTGTGTATGTGTGTGTGTGTGTGCGCGCGCACGCACGTGTTCGTGCGTTTGTGCGCGTGTTTTGTGTGTGTACGTGTGTTTGTGAGCGTGTTTGTGTTTTTGTGTGCGCGTGTTTGGTGTGTGTGCGCGCGTGTTTGTGTTATTGTGTGTGTGTTTGGTGTGTGTGCGTGCGTGTGTGTGCCACTTAAAATAGTGACTAAACAATTCAAATAGTTGGCAAAAGGTAATGATGACCATGTTGCAGTTATGTGAGAGTTCTTGTAAACCAGCACAGATGTTTAAACAGGCAGCCCAAAGTAATAATGACTCAACGGCTGAAATAGTTATAGAAATAAAATAATGGTTGAACCATTCAGCTTCACTCCAGGTTGTAGTAATATGACTGCTGCTGACCAGGTGGGGGCTAAAAGTGACAAAACAAATGTTTGTTGTTATTGTGTGTCAGTCTCTCTTTCACCAGCAGATGTCGCTTTCTGTCCGTTTCTGAAGCAACGAAGGGCCACAGGGCGGGTTAGTGATGGCGACAACACAGCACATTGTGTAAATGATGACTGAGACGATTGTGTTTGGAGTTAGGAATAAGCCATTATACAGATATGATCAATATATGAGAAATACGTTAGAAAAGAAATGGAGAAAATAAGAGAAGAAAAGGAGAACAATGAGAAAATGGGAGAAAATAGGGGGGAAATGGGAGAAGAGAGGGAGGAAATAGTGGGGAAATAGGGAGAGAAAAGGTAGAAAAAGGAGAAGAACAAGGGAGAAAAATATGAGGGGGAAGGTAGAGGAAATGTAGAAAAAAATAAAGATTAGAGAAAAAAGGGGAGAAAAAAAAAGGGGATTAAAGGGTCATACATGATCAATATAATAGTCAGAGTAGAATCTAAAATACCATAGCAGTAAGATAAGGTCATCAGACATCATGAACCACATAATCAATGGACAAATATCTTTGTTTTCTTCGGGATGATTGTAATGTTACACTGGCCGTCATTAAAGGCCAGCGAGCTAAATGTCAGCATCGTGCTTCTCTCTCTGCCATGCATAATTAAAATGTCAGATTAAGTGACTGAAACAACCAAGTACGCATGCGTCAGAGATATTGCAATATTTGTAGTTGATGCAGCTGTTTTGTGTAGCCATAATTGTAGTCCAATAAGAGATGAAATTCTCTGTGACGCTGATGCTGCATTCATGGAGTCCTGGTAAGCTCCGACGTTTCAGTGCCGAGGCTGAGAAGGTGAGCCCAGGGCGGCTATATTATGTTTTTAACTAATAGTGGCAGCAAAGTTTGCATGTTTTTATTTAATAAATCCATCAGTATACCATAATTCGAATCATTAATGTAATTATTAACTTTATGTGTCTAAGAGGTACGGTGGACCTGAAGGACAAAACGCGACAACATTTCAGAAAATACAACAGCAAAAGAGAAAACGCGTCAACATTTCACAAAACAATGAAAATAAATGTTTGCTTGAAAGTGTTTTCTGAAATGTTGTTGTGATTTCGTTTTTTTCTGTTGGGTTTTGTCCTCAGGGACACTGCAAAGATGTAAAGAAATAATAAAAATCACATATCAAGACTTAAATTACAACAGAAAATGCCCAGATCTTATTACACCAAAATAATGGAAGATCATAATGTATAACAATGTTCAGGGAAAGACAAAAGTCAATGGAGGTGCCTAATATTATTTAAATAGCCTTAATAAAGTTAATTAATTCGTCCCATGAGGAATAAAAACCTTGATTGATATATCATATATCATATAATTCCAGAGAGTGTATACAAAACCAAGAAGTAAATCTTAAAACAACAGATAATATAAAAGAATCATTTCAATCTCAAACATAGCATTTCATGTAAAGAAAATGGTGTAGATTGGGGAGTACTATATAAATAGACAGTTTAAAGGTAAAGTGACGTGTAATGAGCTCAAGAGTAAGTTTAAGATCTGAGTACTTCTTCCACCAAAACATTTCCTATTTCACTAACCCTGTTTAAAACTCCATTTGTTTGATCGTGTGCGCTTTTTTTGTTGTAACGTGCGTATTTCCGACGGTGCCTGAAGGCGGCATGATTCGGTGGCTGCTGAGCTGATCTTTGTGCGGTCGCAGTTAGCAACGGACAGCAAACACACACACACATACACACACAGAGGAGCGCGAGACGGCGAAGGAGGTAGCTTTTGGGCCCAAAAACTCACACATACAACGAGTATACAGTGACAGCGACGGCCTTAAAATGGTAAGAAGACGCTGCTGAGTTGTTATCGTTTTTTTTGTATGACAATCCATCCAGCCTAGAGCTAGCTGGCTAATGCTAAACGGTTAGCGAACTGTTTCCCTGACTCATTATTGAGCAGAAGCTAGGCTGCCATTTTACACCAACAACACAGGCAGTTGGTCTCTCTTAGCCACTGCGGTTAGCTTGGCCGAGACTGCATTCATGTTTAATATACTCCGAACAGTGCTTGTGTATCTAAACGAATACAAAAGGTGCTCCAATTAGAGATTGTATTTTGATTCAAAGCTCCGGCGCCGGGCAGCCAAGCTAACTGGCTAACCCGAGAAGCTAATGATAGCTAGCAGTGTTGCGTAGCAGTGTTTGACTCCATTTTTTTCACTTTCTAGGCCTGGAGATGTTTGGGAAATAGGAAGGAAAAAAGGGTACACACTCTATGATAAGACTAAATGACCAGGACCCCTCTGTTGGTGGAAAATATTGTTGATTGCTCACTGCCTCCTTGGTTTTTAAAGCTCCCATATTATGCTAATTTTCAGCTTCATACATGTGTTTTAGAGGATTTACTTGAGTGTGTTTACATGCATTAACGTTCAGAAAACACATTATTTTTCTTATACTGTTTGTCTAAATATACCTTTTATTCACTCCTGTCTAAAATACTCTGCTTTAGAGCCTGTCTCTTTAAGGCCCCCTCCGAAAAAAAAACCAGTCTGCTCTGATTGGTCAGTTTTCATGTCTTCCCCATCTACGCTCTCGGAGTCTCTGCACCATCATTGCAGCCGGGTAATGTTTGTAACGCCACTTTCTTTCTATATATAGTATAGATGTGACATCACAACCATACAGAAGTCCGGACAGCTCGTTTTTAAAGGCAGTTTCTGAACACTGTGTGCGTTTCTCTGTGGATTGACACTGATACTTTCACAGCATTTATATAGCACCTCTACCTGCTTTATAATTTAAAAAAAAGACACGCAACTATCACTTTCTACAATAAGAGACCATTGAAATGGAAAACAATCGCTGTTGGCATACCTGGTTGTTAGTTTTAAATTCATATCTATTCCTTTTTTTTTGTTAGGGAAGTTTGTAAATGCTTAACATTTATGGGGCAGTCATGTTAAATTGACAAGCCATAGATATTCAGTTTACTGTCACAGAGGAGCGAAGAAACTAGAAAATATTCACATTTAAATAAGATATACTTTATTGTCCCCAAAGGGAGTTTTCTTTTGGTCTCTGTCCTGTCTGATATCGTGTTTTAAACCTGATGTAGCCCAATATTTATATAAGAGTCGCGGCCAAAGCCGATTTGAAAGACTGCTGTTTGCCAGCAGCGATAAGCCCCGCCCACCGACTCTATACACAATGTGACTGGCCCGGTCAGATTTTGGTTTTTCCAGCTCGCAAGCCAACGGAAAGTTGCTAGACCCCCTAACTGCAAATTACATTTGCTGCCACTAAGATGCATCTAGATTTATAGGCTATTGTCTCTCTATACAGTCTTTATGTTGAGACATGAGGCTTAATTGAACATGTGTAGACCTGTTGTATCCCCTCAGAATTAACCTGATTCAGTAGGAGGATCTGTGTGTGTTAGTACAGGCCGTAGGGTGGGTGGGTGTTGGTTTTTAAAGAAGTAAAGAACATCTGCTGTAGGATGATCATTCTGCATGTATATTGTATACCATGATAAAAACAGCTACAGACTTCCCCAGTCTTGCATACATGGTTATAGAGAGGCTTATGCCTCATAACGTAACGTCTGCTCTGTCAAATCTTGTGGAATTAGTCAGTTTGATGAGAAGCATTCGTGTTCAGTCAACCTTTTTGTAGCCTAAAATAACACAAAAATACAGCACTGCTAGTTGTCTTTTTCTTTGAGTTTCATTGTTGTTTTCGGCGTTGGTGAATCGGTTTATGATAAGAGGACACGTGCACAGTTTATCGAAATAAAGAAATATTTCTGTCATTTGTCTGCTGCTCATTCGGTTTAAAAAAAAATCGTGAGAAAATCGTATCGTGGGCTTAAAACCGTGAAGCGTATGGAATCGTAAGTTGAGTGGACGGTTACATCACTAACATCTATTGATGGTAGTGAATGTTTATACTACATGGAGCCCATGTTGCCCTTTCGCAACAGCTTTCTCAACACATGCCGAGTCTAGTAGACTGATCCTTTCTCTGCTCAACATCATGCTGGCATGCATCAGTCTGAATTAGTGTTTGGCAGCGTCTAATGACTGGTGCTCCTTCTAGGGCAGCACTTTTGGCAAATCAGCAATATGTAAACCAGCTGAAAGGATGTGCGTGGTGATGACCCTGGGATAACGTTAGGGCTGCACCGAAGGAGGAAAATGTCTATAAGTCAGTCCTTCCAGAAAAATGTGGAGTTTTTTTTTGATTGTTGCGGGCCAATATCCTTGATTTATGCTGCACATTTTCTTAAAAAAAGCGATGGAATATGCTATATGATATTTATGCAATTTTATGTGATGAAATTAGAGATGGTCCGATACCACTTTTTTGCTTCCCGATTGCGATACCTGAACTTGCGTATTGGCCGATACCGAGTACCGATCCGATACCAGTGGATCATATATTGTATTATGTTTTAACAACTGTATACTAATATCCCTGTATGGATGTGATATTATTTCTATCTTTGTTGTCTGTCTGGCTCAGGTTAAACTCTTTGTAAAACATGAACAAACACAAACAATGAATGTCGTACAACTTTCTTTTATTCTCCAGTTTCACAGTCGGTTATAACGGTAAAAGAACATAAATAAACTACTTTAACGTAGATTTTCTTTAGGGCTTTATTACGTGGTATCAGATCGGTGCATAAACTCCAGTACTTACCGATACCAGCGTTTTAGGCAGTATCTCTAGATGAAATTGAGTGAACTTGCAAAAACTGCAGTTTGATGAAAAAGAGAAAAAAATGTAAATCGGCTAATTACGTCACTTCATAACGTCACTTCATAATGTTCCCATGGCAACAGGGGAAAATGGCTGCTCTTGTGTGAAGTAAACTCAACATTTTTCAACTTTCTGCTTAGATATATTATGGGACTTTTTTGCAACAAAAATGCGGGGATTATGAAAGACATGCAAGACACGCATATTTTGCGCGGAAATCGTCAATTGATGCGGCGAAAGTGCGGTGTATTTTAAAAATGCCCCCCATATAAATATGCGAACTTTGGCTGATTATGCGTTGAATTACGCGATCGCATAATCACGTTTTTCTGGAGGGACTGAATTGAGATTATTTTGACTGATACCGCGATTTGATTCACGATATTGGAGAGAATGATAATTTTTGCCTCATTATTCTCATTTTCATTGAAAAATATTGAAATTAAAATGATTTAAAGATTATTTTTTAGGGGCTTTTCCCTTTTTTATTCGATAGTGACGGTGGATGGACAGGAAAGGGAAGATAGACAGAGAGTTTGACACGTAGAGCTGGGCGATTTGTTTCCCTAAAAAAATCTACGATTTCCTTTATAAAAAAACTCGATATTCGATTTCCCCCCCTTCCATTTAAAACAAAATAACTGCGAACTGTAAATATATTTTAAAAATATATATTTATTGTATTTAATTAAAGTGCATCAACAGAAACAAAATTGCAAAGGCAAACCTAAGTGAAAAGTCACTGAGCAGTGTGCAACAAAGATTGTTAAACATCCAAATTATTTATTATTGCATATTTATAATTATTTATTATTTGATTTTTTGAAAATATGATTCGATTTGACCTACCTACTCGATTTTTAAATCAAATCGATTTTTTTCCCAGCCCTAATGACACGCAGCAAAGGGCCGCAGGTCGGATTCCCTGATACCACTTTTTTGCTTCCCGATTCCGATACCTGAACTTGCGTATCGGCCGATACCGAGTACCAATCCGATATATTTCATTATGTTTTAACAGCTGTATACTACTATCCCTGTATGGATGTGATATGATTTCTATCTTTGTTGTCGGTCTGGTTCAGGTTACAAAGGCACAAACAATGAATGCCGTAGAACTTTCTTTTATTCTCCAGTTTGACAGTCAGTTATAACGAAAAAAGAACATAAATAAACTACTTTTAATGTAGATTTTCTTTAGGGCTTTATTACGTGGTATCGGATCGGTGCATAAACTCCAGTACTTCCCGATACCGATACCAGCGTTTTAGGCAGTATCGGAGCCGATACTGGTATCGGAACATCTCTATTAATTACTCATTTCCAAGAAACTTCTGAGCACATTTATGGTAAACACAAGATTTAAAGTGGTGCTTTTGCAGGATTAATTGTGGAGAAACTCAGTTTTACAGATGGTTAATTAACTACATTTATATTGTGCTTTTCTAGTGTTAACCACCTCTCAAAGCGCACAGCTCTGTCGATTAAATCAACTAATCGGTTAGTCGACTAAGAATTTCTTTAGTTGAGGACAGCCTTAGTGTTAACGCGTTCAAAGAGAAAGAAGTGAAGAGAAACTGATACCTGCTGGAGTCCAACGCCGGGCAGCGAGGCCATCCCTGCCTTCAAAAAAAAAATGCCATTGTGGACACGTACCATTACAAGCATGTCAGCAGATAATATTATCGCCATATTTAACAACGGTAACGCGTATTTTACTGATATCGTGCAAGCACTACTCATCACTGAGATTCATCTAAGGAGTTATTGCTTTAAGGAAAGGAGATTGAATCCTAGAATGACATTGTGTGTGTTTTGTTTGTGTTTGAGATGTAGGCTATTGGGTTGTTGAGTCTGGCCAGGACACACGGTGACCAGGGTAATCCCATTTACCAGGCGGAGCTTTTTTCCCCACGAGCATTGCTATCTCTCTGTCTTTCTCTCTGTGTCTCTATCTCTCTCTTTCTGTGTCTCTCTCTGTCTCTCTCTGTCTCTCTCTCTGTCTCTATCTCTGTCTCTCTCTCTGTCTCTATCTCTGTCTCTCTCTCTGTCTCTATCTCTGTCTCTCTCTCTATCTCTGTCTCTCTCTGTCTCTATCTCTCTCTATCTCTGTCAGTCTCTTTGTTTCCCTGTCAGTCTCTCTCTCTTTCTGTGTCTCAATGTCAGTCTCTCTCTTTCTCTCTCTCCCTCTCTCTCACTCTCTGTCAGACTCTCTCTCTCCCTCTTTCTTACTCTCTGTCAGTCTCTCTCTAGCTCTCTCTCACTCTCTGTCAGTCTCTCTCTCTCCCTCTCTCTCACTCTCTGTCAGTCTCTCTCTCTCCCTCTCTCTCACTCTCTGTCAGTCTCTCTCTCTCCCTCTCTCTCACTCTCTGTCAGTCTCTCTCTAGCTCTCTCTCCCTCTCTGTCAGTCTCTCTCTAGCTCTCTCTCACTCTCTGTCAGTCTCTCTCTCTCCCTCTCTCTCACTCTCTGTCAGTCTCTCTCTTTCTCTCTCCCTCTCTCTCACTCTCTGTCAGTCTCTCTCTCTCCCTCTCTCTCACTCTCTGTCAGTCTCTCTCTAGCTCTCTCTCCCTCTCTCTCACTCTCTGTCAGTCTCTCTCTAGCTCTCTGTCAGTCTCTCTCTCTCTCTGTGTCTCTCTCTGTCAGTCTCTCTCCCTCCTCTCTCTCTCTCTCTCTCTCTCTCTCTCTCTCTCTCTCTCCACCACTCCCTGCATCCTTCCCTTTCAGACACACTCTGGTTCCTGAGTAGTTGCCATACCTAATGGCCTACAAGTGCAGTAAAGACTTACTCAGTGAAGGAGAGTAGCAGCCAGCAGCTGATTGCCGCTGAGGTTTAGCTGTCCGGGTTTGTCTGCCGACCACTTCGGCACATAAATCACCAAGAAGTCCTATTTTTCAAGTCCTCTCTTTTAATGTAGACAGCAGATAGCAGGGTAAGAATTCAATTTGCAGGCCTTTTTAATTTAAATGTAAAGAAATACATTTGCATTGCACACTAAACAATATCTTTTAATTTAGACTTCAATACCGGTTCCTGAATGATACTTTTTTTCAACACCAATTTTATTAAATCTGTTTTAACATTACACATTTCGTGAAAAAAATAATTTGGTTTTATTTGTACAGTTTCTTGTAAATTAGTGTGTTTTTCCTTGATACTTCGCCAACACCAACCACCACAACTTTTTAGGCACATCAAGCATGCTGCATGCTTATTGGCACACAGACGTTGACCAGATTAACCCCTTAGGTAGAGCTGGGTGACATGGAGAAAATCAATTATCACAATAGTTTTGTCATCAGATGCATCACTGTCGGTACTGTGATAATCAGTAATGTGGATACAATGACTTGGTGGTTTAAGGCAAATAATAGCTGGAACAGTCTGGTGGGTTCAGAAAGTCACACCGCTTTGCTGTAATGCAGCCTTTAAAACCAGGAAAAAACTACGTATAAACGTGTTATATTACGATATCCAAAATTGAATCTAATTCGATACCCAGCAGGGTTCAACGCTAAGGTTTCATTTCACTTGTCCAGTCGGGCAAGTGAAAAAAAGTCTACTTGCCCAAAGTCAATTTTTTTCCCCTATACACATTTTTCCCCTTGAGGGGAAAAAGTCAAAAAAATTGTTTCAGAAATAAATAAAACAAAAAAAATGTCAGGGCAGGTGGGTTGTTATATTTACTTCCCCCGACGTGGCTGTTTACTTTCCCCGGGCCCTTAATGTTGAATCTGTAAACCTGACAGCTCTGAAGACGGAGAGTGTAGGTATATGTAAGGAGATAACATAAGCACAGGCTAATTACTGATCACTAACATGCTAGTTAACATTAGTAATTAAATCTAAACAGATAATGTAAGTCCAAACTGCCTGTGATCTTCTCCTGTACTATACGGTAATTCCTCTACTGTGTGACAGTAAGTCTCGTGGTTATGACACAATCGTTAGCCTATTTTTATTAAAGCGTCTGCTACGGAGCCATAACGTGAGCTACAAGGTGATGGAGCCTTTTTTTAAATGTTTTTTTTCAGTTCCAAGGCTGTTTTTTAGTAAATCTATCGCTGACAGCGCTGTACTGTTCCTCTTTATATACACTTTTATCTTTTTTTTTTTTTTTTTTTTCTTACGAAAATGATTAGCGCTGGTACTTGCCTTTTAAAGAAACTATTCAGAAGGGGTACGTTATTGACAGAAAGTTTGAGAACCAGTGCCGTAGAGAGACGTGTATCTAATAGCTTCTGCTGTGGGAATCTGAAATCTGATCCCGGTGCTGCTGTCAAGGGCACCTTTCTTTCTTTCTGAATAGAAGCACAAGAGACGGGGGGGGGGGGTGAACGCTCTACCTTGTGTAGCCGAGCGGCTACTCGTTTTTAGGTATTGTCTGCCCCAGTTGCCATGGCAACTGCTGGAGCACCTCAGGTAGGTGGCTTAAGGGCTGAGTTTTAGTGATTGTGTGATGGAGAGGAGCAGAGGCAGAAACCGGTGACCGAAACTGGACTCTGCATCCATCACCATCATCCGTATTATGAAAGAAAGTTTAAAAACTTGTGTGATGTCTGCTTTGTTAAATGTGAATATTGTTCATCTTGGGCTTTCTGTTAAGAGGGAAAATCCATTTTTTTCCCCCCCAGATTTCTCTTCAACCCTAAAAGACATTTCTGATCCCAGCGTCTGAGAGGGACTTAGATTATTTAAGTGGCATGTGGCACGTGCCAGTGACATGTACTTCCTTATGCAAATTGCGATTGTGTGTGAATTGACGCCGAAGCAGTAAAAGGAAGAATGTGTGTCTGTATGAGGGAAACACACAGAGACTTTCACCCCAGAGACCTCAGCTTTTCTTAGACATGAGTAGAGGAGGCGCCAAGGAACAAAGGTTGGGAACCACTGGACTAATCGACAAGGAGGGAGCAGCCCTAGTTATTTTATATATTTTACGTAAAATCAAATGTTGTAAGTTATATTTTACGTATTATGGTGAAGGACATGCCACTTGAAAATCTACCTCCTACGGCAGCGTCTGATGCTTACAGCAGGTGAAGCAAGAAGGCCCTTTGGCTGTTGGTTGGGGAACAGCGACAGCAGAGAGCAGCAGCAGTGCTGTGGTCAGTCTGTGGGGGGGAAGCTGGAGACTGAGTTTGGGCGTGGAGAGGTCGACAGGTTTAAGTGACCGATGGAGGTCCAGGTCTTGATGTTTTTCTGGAGCTTTCCTTCCGTCTCGGTGCGTCTCTTTATCATCGTTCCCTGAGTGAGTGTTGCTTGGAGAACTAGAAGTAGAAAATGTACTGCAGTATCTGAATTGAAAAAACATACTTGTACTGTCCAGTGTTTTCCCTAGCTTTGTGAAAGACTAAGGCCGGTTACATACTGGCTGTGTGTGTGTGTATAAATAAATAAATAAATAAATAAATAAATAAAATGGACCAATAGATCCCGTTGCTCTGGACGGAGACCAGTGAAGGATATTAGAAGCACTTTTCCGGTGATCTCTTCCTTTACTGAGCAGCCTCCAACTGAGCTTGAAGACGTAGATGTGACGTGAGCAACCTGTCTGAAAGTGTTTAAGTCTTCAGGTAGAGAAATCTCAATCATTCCCAATCTTACAGAGACGGAGAGTGTAGGTATATGTAAGGAGATAACATAGACACAGGCTAATTACTGATCACTAACATGCTAGTTAACATTAGTAATGAAACCTAAACAGCTAATGGAAGTCGAAACTGCCTGTGAGCTTCTCCTGTACTATACGGTAATTCCTCTACTGTGTGAAACAACCTATTTTTATAAAAGCGTCTGCTACGGAGCCATAACGTGAGCTACAAGGTAATGGAGCCTTTTATACATTGTCGTGTTTCTTTAGAAATAAACAACGGACAAATAGTCTTTAAACGCTTCAGATGTAAAGTTATTCGCTGTCAAAGTGATGTAAAAAAAAAAAAAAATGGCCGTCAGTGGAATGCTAACAGGAGGTGATGCCTTGGTAGCAACAAAATGGCGCCCTAGGAGGTTCGAGTTCTGAAGCGAAGCTTACCCCCCCCTTGGTCTTTACACACCAGAAAGGTGTCTGTCTGCTGCTGCTAGCCTTGTCTGGACACATGGATGTTTCCCATTGATAAAATGAAATACCATGTTAAACATAAATATATTTCGATCTGATTACAGCAAAGGCAACGTCTGCAGTATTGACGGTAAAATAGGCTCCAGAATATTTCCTTCTGTATTGACCGGTGCAATGTTTTTTTTTTCATTACATTTATATATCTGCATTTATATCAAAACCTAGAGACTTTCAAACATCAAAATGTCATTTATTAATATGTATTCGTGTCTAAACGACATATAAACATCTTTTCCTATTCCATTTTTGGAATTGCGTGTCGCGTGAAAAATAGGCGTTGGTCCTATTTTCTAGCATGCACGCGTTTTCGGTGCCTGAGACGTGCGTCTCACGCAGGCAGTGTGGAAGCTCTAACCTGTTAACATGGGAGCCGAAATATACACGGACACGCAGCTGCCACGCCACGCAGGCAGTGTGGAACCGGCCTAACGTGCACATATTTTGCGGAGGTTTTAAGGCACCCTTCCTTAAGAAAATGTTACATTATGCAATTTCCCAGTACATTTTTCATCTCTTTGTAGTCATGTTGTGTCTCTTTTTGGTCGTTATTGTTTACTTTAGGCGTTGTTTTTGGATCTCTGTGGTCATTCGGCGTCTGTTTGTGTCTCTTTGTCGTGGTTTTGCATCTCTTTTACACCTCATTTTGGACCATATCTGTGTCTGACGTTGGAAAAGCTAGAGCAGAGAATAAATAAATCACTCTCAAAAAGCTTAAACTTGCTAAAGAAGTCCCAACTAAAGTCATTAGAGCCGAGAAAAGTCTTTTTACTCACATTTAATTGGCTTAAGTGGCTCTGGTGCTGCACCTAAACCCTTATACTGGCGGGGGAAATCCTGCTGTCATTACTTGTCATCTTTTGTGAAATTTCTCTCCCTAGTAGTCGGTCACTTTGACAGACGGGCGGCTGGTTTCCTCCCCCTGGCCAGAGCCGTCCGGTCCTGGAGGAAGGGGGGAACAAGTTGCTTCTTTTCTTTGTCTTGTACGATAGTACGTTTTTTTAATAGTGTTCGCTTTTTGACGGTTGATCACACGAAACAAGTAGGGCTGTCCTTGACTAAAGAAATTCTTAGTTGACTAACACTTATAGGATTTTGTCGACTAATCGATTAGTTGATTTAATCGACAGAGCTGTGCACTTTGAGAGGTGGTTAAGACTAGAAAAGCACAATATAAATGTAGTTAATTAACCATCTGTAAAACTGAGTTTCTCCACAATTAATCCTGCAAAAGCACCACTTTAAATCTTGTGTTTACCATAAATGTGCTCAGAAGTTTCTTGGAAATGAGTAATTAAGCATAAAAAAATCTTAGTCGACTAAGACCAAAACGACCGATTAGTCGACTAATTGACTAAGAGGTGGCAGCCCTAGAAACGAGCAATTTCAAGATCTTTCTTTTGGGCTTTTGAGACATTTTCATGGCCATTTCTTGCCATTTTTTTATAGTGCTTTCTGCAACACAATTTAAATTAAATGCTAATTATTTTTAGCTGCAGCTTTTAGTAGTTGCATTCTAACGGTGTAAACAAAAAGCTTCCTTTTATCAGAACATGCAGAGTAGCTAAATATAGTAAGGTGTCAATATCAACTTGGCACAAACTTAAAAAGAATTCGCTCTTTAAAACATTTTAGTCACTGACTCCGCTCGGACGTCAAAGCGTTCGGTCACTGTCCGGCATCAACAGGGACAGGAAAGTCGCTCGGCTTCCTCCCCTCTTCCACTAACAGACCATTGGGCTCGGGTCACGTCCGGAGTCTCTGGCCCGAATAGCTGTGAATGGCCAGAGACGGGCAGCGCTGCATGCCTGCTCCGTCTAAATATAGCAGCGCTGCCTACACGTTCACTGCAGCTTCTACCCATATACACCCTCCTCTCTTCTTTTTTTTTTTATTCGCTCTGCTTCTTTTAGGCTGCGTTTACACAGCAAGGCCTCTGGTTTTCCTTTTTTTTTTTTTTTATTCTCAGATGTAGTGTAGAGATGTTCCGATACCGATACCAGTATGGGCTCCGATACCGCCTAAAACGCTGGTATCGGTATCGGGAAGTACAGGAGTTTATGCACAGATCCGATACCACCTAATAAAGCCCTAAAGAAAATCTATGTTAAAGTAGTTTATGTTATTTTTCCGTTATAACTGACTGTCAAACTGGAGAATAAAAGAAAGTTCTGGGGCATTCATTGTTTGTGTTTGTTCATGTTTCACAAAGAGTTTAACCTGAGCCAGACCGACAACAAAGATAGAAATAATATCACATTCATACAGGGATAGTAGTATACAGCTGTTAAAACATAATGAAATATATGACACTCTGGTATCGGATCGGTACTCGGTATCGGCCGATACACAAGTTCAGGTATCGGAATCGGTATCGGGAAGCAAAAAAGTGGTATCGGGCCATCTCTAATGCCGTGTCATGTTATTATTTAACACCATTACTCATTGACTTTTGTAAAAGATTAGGGCTGCCACCTCTTAGTCGATTAGTCATTTTTTTATGCTTATTCATGCTTAATTACTCATTTCTAAGAAACTTCTGAGCACATTTATGGTAAACACAAGATCTAAAGTGGTGCTTTTGCAGGATTAATTGTGGAGAAACTCAGTTTTACAGATGGTTAATTAACTACATTTATATTGTGCTTTTCTAGTCTTAACCACCTCTCAAAGCGCACAGCTCGGTCAATTAAATCAACTAATCGATTAGTCGACAAAATCCTATAAGTGTTAGTCGACTAAGAATATCTTTAGTCGAGGACAGCCCTAGAAAAGATGTTGCAATTATTGAATTACATCTTGGCTATAAAAATGTTTCCAGTGAACTTCTGCTGAGAATTGTACAAGCAAGAAGCAACTAGGGCTGCACAGTTAATCGCAGTTTTATCGTAATCGCTATATGGACTAGAGCAATATCCAAATCGCAATTTGTTGTAAAAGGCAAAATATGTGTCAAGCCGTTCTGAATGAAGTATTGTGGGTCTGCAGAGATGTCCCGGCCTACGTATACTATCCTACAGACTACAGAAAACATCTTGGTTTGGTGCAGATCCTCGCAAAAATCACACTATAATCATTTTACTATTTTAAGATTTAATATTAGTCAGTGAAAATGAGAATAATGATACAAGCATGATCATATCCTTCAATATGGTGAGTCATATTGCAATCGCAATATCAGTCAAATAATCGCAATGACATATTTTCCTCATATCATGCAGCTCTAGAAGCAACCCTCAAATATATTTTACAATGCATCAGGTTAAGAACTGACTCCACCCCAAGAAGTGAGTTTAAAATACTTCTTACTTATACATCCATGGTGAAAAGGCAGATGTATTTAAAGATCGATTTCTGGATTTGATTAATCTATCAGATCACTCAAACTCGGATCGATTTTCAATTGGAGGAGTGATTATTTAAACCCAGTCCTGTTCGTTGAGTCATAAATACCAAATGCATTCAATTAATACATTAACAGTTTTGCCGGTGACACCAGAAAGTAGAGCTGGTCGAAATGGGAAAAATCTAATATCACGATATTGTTGACCAAATACCTCTATCGATATTGCGGCGATATTGTAGGGTTGACAATTGGTGCTTACAAAAAAATATTTACACAATGACATTTTTGATAAATAATCATCAGTAATGTGGATATAATAACTAAGTGGGTTAAGGCAAATAATAGAAAAGCTAGAACAGGCTGGTAAATTTAACAAAGGACATCACTTTACTGTAACGCAGCCTTTAAAACCAGGAAAAGACACTTATGTCATATCAGGATATTAAGATATCCAAAATCGAAGCTGATATCTAGTCTCATATCACGATATTGATATAATAGCAATATATTGCCCAGCTCTACCAGAAAGTATAAAATCCCACCACTGCTTTGGGACGCCATCGTAACCATACATAACTAGTGTGTGTGTGTGTGTGTGTGTGTGTGTGTGTGTGTGTGTGTGTGTGTGATTTTGATCTCATTAGCACTTCTCCTCTTGTCCTGACCGTGGGGATGAAATTACAGCTTCAGGTCTGTCAGTTAGCCTTAATGATGCATCCTCCTTGGACTTTCTAATCCTGATCTCATATTCTATATCAATTTGGGGAGTGGGGGGATCAAATGCCAACAAAACACCTGAAATTTTGTAAGAAAGTTATTTTGATGAAACTGGGGGGGAAAGCAGCACTAAGTTTTAGCAACATGACAAAAAAAGTGAAAACACCTTGAACTGTGAAATGTCCTTTCATACTTGAACTTTTTTTTTTTTTTCTTTTCATTCAGAACACAAGATAAGAGTTGACTTGCAAAACGTAATGCGCAAACTTATCGTTTTTCTCAACAACATTGTTTTTGTGACCCTTTTTAGGAGCCGAAAACGCTATCCAAATTCAATTCATTGCACAGCCGTAAGTGGAAGTTAAGTAAAATTGGCTCGGAGCGTCCGAAAAGGGAACTTGGGAGATAAGGGAGACTGGGCCCGGCGGAGGAAATGAGGGGGGTTGTTGAAGTGGACTAATCCGTTATTAGCAGAGTGACGTCGGGGTTGGTCAGCTCCGTGTCTACAGGGATCAGAGCCAGGTGTCGGCACGTAATGGGGATCGACCGAGACCGTTTTTTTTCAAGGCCGATACCTATTATTAGAAGTTAATGAAACGGATAACCGATTTTACAGTGAAAATGAAAATCATGAAGTCAAAATCAAGATTTTGGAATGTTACAAACTCCCAACACCAAATGCTTTGTTTAAAATGCTTTCAGTAATTATTGAATAAATGGAATAGACTTTGAGTTGTCATTGTGAGGTAGAACCAGACAAACGAAATTTGCTTTTGCAAAAAACAATACTCTCTTTCATATACACACTCGCACAATAAATGAAATAAGAAAAATGTAAAGAAACATTGCAGTCCCATTGCATAGAATCCCTATCTAGAAAGTGCAACTGTGCTGGCTGATGCGTGGGGGGGGGTAGAAGATGGATATCCGAACCGAGCCCGACTGTGCCAGCCGGGTTCGGACAGATATTTAGAAATGTTGTTCGGTTTGGGCTCGGTCACATCAGCGCGATAAGGCATTGAACATTTAAATTTTAAAATGTCTTATTATGTAGGTGAGCGCCTGTGTTAACGTGCGCTTGTTGCCCCCCTGTGTGCGCTGATGAGCTCATCTGTTGACTAGGGCTGTGCTCGATTTGAAGAAATTCTTAGTCGACTAACACTCGTTCAACTGTACCGACTAATCAATTAATTAAATTTTATTTATAGTATCAAATCATAACATAGGTTATCTCGAGACACTTTACAGATAGGGTAGGTCTAGACCACACTCTATAATTTACAAAGCCCCAACAATTCCAACAATTACAGTAATTCCCTCAACAGCAAGCAGTGCAACAGTGGCGAGAAAAAACTCCCTCTTGGGAAGAAACCTCGGACAGACCCAGGCTCTTGGTAGGTGGTGTCTGACGGGCCGGTTGGGGGGGTTGGATTAGTTGATTTAATCAACCGCTCTGTAAATCGGAGTTTCTCCACCAAGAGTCATGCAAAAGGATGCATATATTGAATAAGATAATAGCCTCCTTTGCATATTTAAACACATTCCAGAAAACGTGTAATACAACAAATAATTGCTTTAATGAAAGTAATCAAACTAGGTTTCACGGTGATATCTGTTAGGTAAAATGTCAACCCTTAATTCTTGTGTTTACCAGAGATGTGCTCGTACGATTCTTGGAAATAAGTCATTCAGCATGAAAAAAAAGCATCAAACATGACTAATGGACTAAAGAGATCTAAGTTGACCAAGACCAAAACGACTGATTGGTCGACTAATCGACTCAGAGGGAGCAGCCCTACTGTTGACATTTCTGAATGCCTTCATACAGTTGCTGAATAAAAGCTCTCCACACAAACAAACGTACGTGCGTTATTAGTATGAGGAAAAAGAACGAGATTTTAACTGGGTCGGGCTCGGACAGAAAAATGCGGCCCGATCCGCACTCTAGTGATGGCCCACCGAGATGTAGCCGAGCCAAAGTGGAACACTTTTTAATTTATTGACTTTATCGGTTATCGGGTAAATGAAACGTCGATACAGAAAATCTGCAAACTGCCAAAACACTGACTGATAATCGGCAGTTATCTGAATATGTTTGAAGGGTGTCATCTCGGGCTTTGGGAAACACTGATTTGACTTTTTTTTTTTTTTTTTTTAAACCATTTTATAGACCAAACAACTAGGGCTGCCACCTCTTAGTCGACTAATCGGTTGTTTTGGTCTTAGTCGACTAAGATTTCTTTAGTCGATTAGTCATTTTTTATGCTTATTCATGCTTAATTATTTATTTCCAAGAAACTTCTGAGCACATTTATGGTAAACACAAGATTTAAAGTGGTGCTTTTGCAGATTAATTGTGGAGAAACTCAGTTTTACAGATGGTTAATTAACTACATTTATATTGTGCTTTTCTAGTGTTAACCACCTCTCAAAGCTCACAGCTCTGTCAATTAAATCAACCAATCGATTAGTCGACAAAATCCTATAAGTGTTAGTCGACTAAGAATTTCTTTAGTCGAGGACAGCCCTGCAAACAACTAATCCATTAATGCAGAAAATAATCAACAGTGAAATAATTGTTAGTAGCCATATTGTTAAACGAAATGTATTTTGTTGTCGTTTTTGTTTTGCAGGTCATCTGGTGAGGTGCACCAAATCTTTTAGGCGGAGGAGTGGCAGACAGCGCCACCCAGGCGTGCAGAGTGGGACTGCATCCCGTCTCACAGTCGACGACCAGCTTCCCGAAGCGCCGCTGCCGCCGCCGCCCGATGGACCGCGCGCTCTGAGAGCAGAGCGAGCCGGGACAGACACCAAGCGAGGAGAAAGGAGCCGGTGGGGGGTGGGGGGAGAACGCCCACCTGAGCAGGAAAGGGAGGGCATTGTTCGGCCGGGAGAGGAGAGGAGAGGAGAGGACACGTGGGCGCCACCATGTCGTCGAACAGGACCCAGAACCCCCACGGACTGAAACAGATAGGCCTGGACCAGATATGGGACGACCTGCGGGCTGGCATCCAGCAGGTGTACACACGGCAAAGCATGGCCAAGTCACGCTACATGGAACTCTACACGTATCCTGTCAGACCGGGGGAAGGCCGAGGCTGTGATGATAAATTTTTATAGACCTTATTCACAGCAGACATGTCATAGTAGGAAAAGCACAGGTGTATTCAAAACCATTACTGATGGCTGCATTCCACTTAGGAGAGACCCTGGTATTAAACCATTACTGATGGCTGCATTCCACTTAGGAGAGACCCTGGTATTAAACCATTAATGATGGCTGCATTCCACTTAGGAGAGACCCTGGTATTAAACCATTACTGATGGCTGCATTCCACTTAGGAGAGACCCTGGTATTAAACCATTAATGATGGCTGCATTCCACTTAGGAGAGACCCTGGTATTAAACCATTAATGATGGCTGCATTCCACTTAGGAGAGGTCCTGGTATTGTTCATGCTGACTCACTGAAATATCTCACTGGGACACTTTTTGGAACTGAGCCATCGTTAAGGTTATCACTTTCAGCTGTGCTTTTCCTACTATGACAAGTCCAAATGTCTGCTGTGAAAAAGGTCCATTGTTGAGTGGAACCATAACTTGATTAATCCCTTAGTCGCTGAATAGAATGTGAATTGGTAGCCATTTCAAAGTAAAATTCACTGGTTCTAACTTCACAAATGTCTTTTTTTATAACAGTGAAGTGAATATATTTAAGGTTTGGGACTGTTGGTCAATCAAAACAACCAATTTAACGTTGTCATAGTAGGAAAAGCACAGCTGAAATTGATAACCTAACGATGGCTAAATGAAGTGTCCCAGTAAGCTATATCAGTGAGTCAGCATGCACAATACCAGGGTCTCTCCTAAGTGGAATGCAGCCATCAGTAATGGTTTAATACCACGGCCTCTCCTAAGTGGAATGCAGCCATCAGTAATGGTTTAATACCAGGACCTCTCCTAAGTGGAATGCAGCCATCAGTAATGGTTTAATACCACGGCCTCTCCTAAGTGGAATGCAGCCATCAGTAATGGGTTTTGACTACACCTGTGCTTTCCTACTATGACATGTCAACATGTCTGCCATGATAAAGGTCTATTGTCTGACATGTTACTGACCGCGCATATTTGGGAAGGTAACTGAACCACATACAAATCTGATCCTCAAGAACAATATGTAAACAATCAAACATTTTACTCTCTAATGTGTTGCCCTAATAGCTGATCCATTCTCACGTTTAAGTTCAGTAATGGTTACCTAACGACGACGCAAATAATTAACCGTGTTTTGCCAGTTGTTGAAACTGCAGCCTCCCTCGCTGTGTGTTGTAGTGTACTTGGCTACTTCCTTCTCTCTCTCTCAAACCCAGACGTGTTTTATAGCTGCTTGGCCACGTAATGAGTTATAACAAAAGAACACCCGAGCAGGCCAGAGTCCAGAAAACAGGAAACAAGCCTTTGCTTCAGAAATGCCACCTACATAATGACTGATCTGAGGAGGTCTTAATCCAAAATGTATTTTTCTAATGAAACTGTAGATATTTCACCCTTTTTAAAGATGCAAACTCAATAGAATACACAGTGTGCTTGATACGAGTGTAAAGTACACAACATGCAGCTTTTTCTCCGAGGGCGCATTTTGTTGTTCTGACATCCTCTCTTCCTGTTACGCACCTTTCTAGCACTACAGGATGTCATCGTTTCCCTGAAATAAGAAATGCACCCAGCCGTATAATCTCAGAACCTTAATTCTATCCTGTCAGGCAGGAAGAAAGAACCACATTTATTTCAACTTCATACAATGACATATTTAGCCTTTCACAGCTTTTCCGGCCAAAGTCTGCATCGCTGGTCACCAATTAAAAAAACAAAACAAAAAAACAAGCTTTGTTGTACTTATAGACAGGGTTCCCACAAGGTCTTACAAGTATTAAAAAAAAAAATTTAATATTCTAAAAATACCACCTTAAAAGTATTATTTTGTTTACTAAAGTCTTACATTTTTTCTTGTCCTTTCGTAGCATAACAGAAATGCCGTAATGTCATTACGGCATTTTTTATGTAGGTAAGGTTTGAACTTGCGGTTTCATAGCATAAATGAGTCTAAATGCAACAAATATTTAATGTTAGTAGAGTACAAACACATTAACACACAAGTGAATTATTGAATTCAGGTTACATTATTTGGTAATTACTGCTTTTCTCCATCCTAGGTGGTATTAAGAAGGTCTTAAAGTCTTAACTCTGACTCGGAGAACCCAGTATATTGATGTTGTGTATAGTTTATTTAGGATCCCCCATTAGTCATCAACATAGTGAAGACTATTCTTCCTGGGGTCCAACATAAGACAAATATTATAAAGCAGAATACATATTGTTGTATCAGAACCATGAAAACATCCTGGATTTTATATAACAAAATGCACAGTAGCCTGTTTTTTGTGTTTTATAAAACCAAACCTTAACATGAAATAAAATATATATTCTGTAGTAAGAGAAAGAAGACAGAAAGGAATAACTGAATCAATTTTATTTGTAAGGGACAGTGTTCAATTTAAACATAAATGTAATCATTTAATGCATTGCACCACAGTTAGCCTTGGGCTAATTTGCATCTGTAGTCCCACAGAACGCACAAATACAATTTAAAAACCAATCAATGCTCAGTTAGTAAAAAAAACATAAGAAATAGCAATAAAATACATCTCATATTACACACACACACACACACATGATCAAGAGGTGTAGCGGTATGCACAACCCCCATTCACACGCACACACACGAGAAGACAGGAATCAAACAGGTTTCAACCTAATCTCTTTACTGATAACAACTTCTCTTAGTTTTTTTGTTAAGCCTGAAATATTTCCCATTAGGATTAAATGGGGGGGGGTGTTCCAATATGTTACGTCTCTATATATTACCATTCATTAATTTATTTGAAAGACATAATTCGTCTGTTGCTCCTTTGTTTTATGTAAAGGTCAGCTATATTTTGGCGATGAATTTAAACCTCTGATTGTGTAGAGTCTCTCTGTGTTTTGTTCCTTAACGCTTCCCTTCTCAGACATGTATATAACTATTGTACCAGCGTCCACCAGTCGACCCAGGGCAGGGGCTCTGTGCCTCCAGCCAAGCCCTCCAAAAAGTCCACCACTCCAGGCGGGGCTCAGTTTGTAGGCCTGGAGCTCTACAAGCGGCTCAAAGAGTTCCTGAAGAACTATCTGACCACCCTGCTCAAGGTGAGTCCACGCACTTCAGAAGCACTGCGATTGTTAGAAACGATAAGCAAAGATTAATCGATTAGTTGTCAACTGTTGAGTCAATCACCAACTACTTTGATAATCGATTAATCGGCAAAACTTCTCTGTTTGCAGCTTCTTAAATGTGAATATTGTTCTAGTTTCTTCTCTCCTCTGTGACAGTGAACTGAATATCTTTGAGTTTGGACAAAACAAGACATTTGGGGACGTCATCTTGGACTTTTGGGAAACAATGATCCACGTTTTTTTCACAATTTTCAGACATTTTATCAACCAAACAACTAATCGATTTATCCAGAAAATAATCACCAGATTACCCGACAATGCCTATCGTACACTAGTGTGAGGTCGGCATTAGTTGCTAGCCTCGTGGGACCGTCCTGATCTGGGGAGCTCCAGTTTTCCACTCGCCGATCAGTCTGGCATCTTGAGATAGAGAAAATTTTGAGCCGTTCGCCAAACGACCGACCAATCAGTGTTGGTTTTGAGTCGGGTTTAGGTGTGACGCAACGAAAAGCGACTTTTCAGTCTAAACAACGCGGCAGCTTCCACGGAGGAGATGAGCGTAGCTATCGCAGCAAGTTTTATCCGAATTAGAAAGTATTCCTTCATTGAAAGAAGAGCAAAAAAAAAACTGCACTGGAGGCTTTTCTCTGAGGAAAAGATGTTTCTGCTCTTCTCCCGACTGGTTTCGACAAGAGTTTGATCTGATTGGTTGATTTGGCCCGTCTATCACCAACTATAGGTGGTGATAGACAGATGGGTTATCCAATCAGCTAACCAGTATTTTCGCCCCTTCCCAAAAAGTTCTCCAACAGAAAGTTCCCAGATGGATATGCCGAGCAAATGCGAAGCGATCCATCTGTTGGAGTCAGGTTAATTAGTTGCAGGCTGCAACCTCAATTTTTTTTCCCAGCCGTCCCAGAATCGCCTTCTGATTTCCTGTCCGTACTTTGTCTTTCTCTCGCCTCCTCCCTGGGTTTCCCCTCCAGGATGGCGAGGATCTGATGGACGAGTGTGTGCTGAAGTTTTACACCCAGCAGTGGGAGGACTACCGCTTCTCCAGTAAGGTCCTCAACGGGATCTGCGCCTACCTCAACCGCCACTGGGTCAGACGAGAGTGTGACGAGGGACGCAAAGGCATCTATGAGATCTACTCGGTACGTCTTAATATCTGTCGGTTGGTGAAGGCTCTTGGTGTGTTTTTGAGGTATTTTTAGCTTCTAATCTGAATGAAGAGAGAGAATGAAATGCATATTTTGTAGGGCTGCACACTAAATCGCAATTTCATTGAAATCACAATATAGACTAGCGCAATATCTCAATTTGTTAAAGGCAAAATATGTGTCAAACTGGGAACTATATTCTCAGAAAGCGAAGCACTGCTACTTGGGCGGAGTGATTAGCGCAACACCTTAAAAGCACCGTTGTTGCTCTCTGCTCCTCACCACGGGGCTTCTTAGGTGCTGCGAGCAAATCACTCCGCCCAAGTAGCAGAAGTAGCAGTGCTTTGCCTTTCTGAGAATATAGTTCCCAGTATGTATACGGTTAGAAGACGGCTGTGTGTCATGTGACCTTGTTATCTGTACACGCTGTGACTATACAAATCACAACGTGGAAATAGGAACATGTTGGGGTAATTTTGTCACTTATTGGGAGCAGTAGGCTAGATGGAGCCGGTTACCTCCAGGACCTGTGCTAAGCTAGGCTAGATGGAGCCGGTTACCTCCAGGATCTGTGCTAAGCTAGGCTAGCGGTGGGGGTGTCAGACAGAGTTACAACACGCACGGAAATGAGAAGGGTATGTATGGACTTATCTAACTCTGGGGGATATGGGGAATAAGACAAAGTCCCAATAAGTCGCCGTGTTCCTTTAAATAATTTTAAACTGGTCTTAATTTTCCTACGTCCATGTAATGCCTCTTATGCTCATTGAAATGCTCCCGCAGGGATTTACAAATGGGACCAAAATGCAATTTATATTTCAGCCAATCAGCTTTTTGTGTTATGTTAGACATAGAACTGATATAATTCTTCAGCTATGGGAAAGTGCAAGTATTGCAAGCAATAATTGGCTTGAAAAAAACATTTCAGATGATGTTTCAGGACTCTCACATCTGACTTTTTTTTTTTTTTATGTATGATGTCATGATATAAAGTCTTAACCCTCATGTTTTCCTTAGGTCAAATTTGACCTATTTTCAAAGTTTCTATATCATAAATTTGGGTTTCTTTTAACCAAATTGCCCCAAAATAACATGGATGGTTCCATAAGACGAACATCTTTAGGTGTTGTATTCAATTTTATAGCATTATCCTGACTAAACTTTGACAGATCTGGGAATATCCTTTACATTCATTCCTCTTTTTTTTTTTCTTGCACAGAAATTAGAACATTTCCTACAAATGAGGTTTATTGACCATGAATTCCAAAAAGATAAGTGTAAAACTAGAGCAAATAAATAGGTCTAGTGGTGAATATACTGGTGTTGATGGAAAAAAGTGCCAAAAACTTTGAAATAAGCGACAAAAACTTTTTTTTTTTTTTTTTTTTTTTTTTTTTTTTTTTTTTTTTTTTTTAAAAGCAAGCAAAACGTGGGGGGAAAAAGCAACATAAAAACTGTTAATTTTGACCCGGGAGGACAACACCGGGTTAAATTTCATTCATAATGGTCTTAAAAAGTCTTACATTTGACATGGTAGAACCTGCAGAAACCCTGAGTACAGGAGTGCTGTTTTCCGGGGAGATGGAACTTCAAAATAAAAGCCTCGTAAACATCCCTCGGAGAGCTGCCCAGCATTTCATGGTCCAAACCCGTTATAAAACCTGTGACTGTGCTTCATGTTGTTGTTGATACAGCATTGATTTAGAAGTGGAGTCACCAGTATGTGAAGATGTTTTAACAGTACAGAAAGAGGCCTTTGTGATTTCCAGTTTTGGACCTGCCCCATAAGAATTTCCCCCTACAGGACCTTGAAAGCCATTTGAAACTCCTTTTTAGTTTGGGCTCATTATGGATCACACTGATCAAAAGGAACGGAGACGAGTAACGAACACGCAGCCTGAAGTACTAACCTGTCGTTAACCTTCTCGTTCTCCTCTCCCTCTCGGACGCGGCGCTTTCCTCCCAGCTGGCACTTGTGACCTGGAGGGAGTGTTTATTCCGACCCCTCAACAAACAGGTGTGTTCAGTTTCTTTTTATGGAAGTGGAGCGAGCAAAAAAAAAAAAACACACAATGTAGAGAAAAAAAGCAAAACCGTTTTATCTTGTTTTTGTCAATTAAGCTCATGTGCGTTTAACCTGCAAAACTGTATTTCCTTTCCTCTTTGCTTTTATTTTTGTCCCTGCAACGAATCTCCTTGAGCTAAACTAACGTCTCTTTTTCAGGTAACAAACGCTGTGCTGAAGCTGATAGAGCGAGAGAGGAATGGGGAGACCATTAACACCAGACTGATCAGCGGTGTGGTCCAGTCCTATGGTAGGTCAAAAATAAAGAGAAACACCTGCCTGTTGCTTGGCAGACATTAGATAATGAAGAAATCCATGTCTTTTATAACTCTGAGCTCCATATGTACACACAGCAAAGACTCACAGCAACTCCTCACTGGAGGTTTAAAAAAAAAAATTTAGGAAGTTTTAGCTACCACACTTCTTCAATATGTGCGTTTATATGGACAATATTTCTTCAACTGGATTGAAATCATTCTGATTAAGAAAGAGGTCCCAACTTAACTGTTTACATAGATGCTAAATAAAGTGATCAGATAAGATGTGTGTTTACATGGCCCAGAGCTAGGGCTGTCCCGAAATATCACTTTTTGGGCTTCGAAGCTTTAGTGGGAGGTATTCAAATACATTCAAAGCTACGACGGAGAGGGACTTTTGCCGGCGTATGAGCGAGGATTTCTTCTGTTGATTTTTTTTTTTTTTAAGCCAGCATGAAAACGCTTTTAGTTTATTTGTACTCAGTCAGCTTTGGTCAGTTGGATAAGACACAGACATGACCTACAACATACAATAAAAAGGGAAAGAAACATGTATACAGAGAAATTAAAACAATACTGCATTTCTATAAAATACACTTATACCAGCGTTGCCATAGTGATGATCGTATGGCACTAAACGTAGGATTTGCCAGCAGCATAACAATGCTGTTCTGGGAGATGTTCAGACGAGAGACTCCTCAATAGTGCCTGGAAGGTGCTGACCCCTGCGTCACAGACCAGGTCACTTGCACTAGAGCACCTGGCTTTGTTGAGCAGTATCCTCATACAGTCATCAGCCTTAAGCTTCTGCATGCTTGCCTTTTTAAACTTAGTCCATAAGGAAGCAGTATAATAATTATTATAATGTAATTTAAGAGGCCTGGTAATCATACTTTTTATCAAGGATATGTTTTTGCTTACGGTTTTCAGGTGATTTGCCAAACTTTTTTTGAATTGTGCGATACTTCACGGATTAGCATTAAGCTTATTCCACTAGAAACCCGGTAGTATTGTCGAATGTAGATATCCTATTGTAATGTTGTTTATGCTTGCGTTTTATAAGGCTATTTGTGAAACACTTCGCTATTCTGAATATATGTACATGAAATATTATTTAGATTGCTTCCCTCCCTCATGCCCCTCCCAAATTGTCATGCAAAATGACAGTTTTTTTTTCCAGACACACAATGCAGCTATGTCTCGTATTGAGGGGGGAAGCACGGTCATTCGAAAATACTACCGGGTTTCTACAAACACAAACCTTAATGTTAAATCGGTGAAGTATCCCTTTAACTCGTTGTTTAGAGCCTTTCGACCACTGCCTCAGCCTCGTGCAACAATCTTCTATCAATCTTTAAATCTTTTAGCCACGAACCTGAGTTTTCTTTTTTTTTTGCTTCCACCACGTTTCGGTTCGTCCCATCACATAATGTTTCCCCCATGTTGGGCAAACGTGCGCAGAAAGTACATATTGATCCCAACCAGAGAGAAATGATCTAATTAAACATTAGATTTACATGGACATTAGATCCTAATATTTTCCTATTAAACTTAATCCGATGATATTCCGTCCGATCGTGTCGGCCTCTTCCGATTTGAGGTGGTTAAATGAGGCATTTTTATTCTGATTAGTGCAATATCAGGGTCCATGTAAACACAGCTAATGATCTGTAGTAATTTTCTTTATTGAACTAAAAATATGATTAAATAAATAAAGGAAGGTGTGAAAGGAAAATAAAAACTCTCTCAGGGAAGATTATCAAAACCAGCCAACTATTTAAAACGTCACTCTTCATTTAATTTCTGGGCTTAAATCAGGCGTCTTTAAGCTCTCGTTGGAGGCCGACCTTCTGGTGTTGTAGACCCGTTGAGGAGCTTCTGTATATAATAAGCCAGTAGGATCTTTTAATTCAGCTTTCTCTAGCCGTGATCATGAATCTACAGTACGTCTGTCGACAGTCAGTGGGGAACATTGATATCAGGTTTGATTTTTAGACCAGTACTGTCCTGATAGATCTGAACATCTAAGCTGAACAGCTGCAGGATTTGTTGAGTAAATATAGGATGTTTACGGATAAAATAACTGAGATATTGTCCAACCTGACTTCTGATCAGCTGCTCTCAAGTCAAAGCTGAAGCAGACAACATATATTTCAATACCACAGTGTATTATAATAGGGTTTATGAGATACTAAAAGTCAAGTCCAGGTGCAGAGGAAGATTTCCCAAAAAAGTTGCTTTTACCCAGATGGCCAATACATTCTTAAAAATGAAAACATTAAGTGACATTTAGTTCTTCGACTATGAAACTATAAGTAGGGATGTAACAATGCACCATTAATGGGTTCAAAATGGATAGAAATGTGTAAAGATTACAACCTGTTAGGATGAAAAATAAATTGCAAGGCAATTTCTAAACGTCCTAGGTCGTTAATCTACTTTAGATTTCACTTGTTGTAATTTCAGAGCTCACTCGTCTCAGTTTTCCTATTTAAAGAGATCTTTCCTATTTATTTAGTTATTTTTATGTGGGATTTTTTTATTTAATTTTGTTTATTTATGGGCGCCTGGGAAGCTCACCTGGAAGAGCGCGTGCCCATATACAGAGGCTCAGTCCTCAACGCAGCGGCCGCAGGTTCGGTTCTGACTTTTGGCCCTTTGCTGCATGTCACCTCCCCCTCTCTCCCTTTTCAAAGTCTAAGCTGTCTTGTAAAAAAAAAAAAAAAAAAAAAAAAACGACACATCTGCTTTGCACAGTTTCTATAAATAAATGTTTACATGAACCAATGTTTCCAGGCATTGGTCTGCAGCTCATTCTGTTAAAAACAAAGTGAATTGAATTGTGAGTTGAGTGAATTTGTTTGATCCCTATTTATGAGACCGAACCACCGTAAAGGTGTGATCCTGTTCAGTAACTGTGAACGTAGTATCCTCACGTTAACCCCCGTTTTTCCCGTGTCTCCCCTCTCCTCCCCCCTCCAGTTGAGCTGGGTCTGAACGAAGAGGACGCCTTCGCCAAAGGCCCCACGCTGTCCGTGTACAAAGAGTACTTTGAATGCCAGTTCCTCACTGACACCGAGCGGTTCTACACGCGCGAGAGCACCGAGTTCCTGCAGCAGAACCCCGTCACCGAGTACATGAAGAAGGTAGACGCTCGTTCCACTTCAGCAGCACACCGTTACAGATGAATGGACTCAACATGGCACACGGAAGATGAAAGAGTTGCTTGTGTTGCTTTTTAAAACTAGGGGTTTAAACATTTAAACTGGTTGTGAAGCATCGTTATTATGGTTTTGAATTTTTCAATCAGTTTCTATTTTATCTTAGTTTTGACTTTTGGATTAGTTTAGTTTGAGTTAGTTTTCAGAGTGTGTTTGCTACTTTTAGTTTAGATTAAGTCAATTTTCTGAGTGTTTGCTACTTTTAGTTTAGTTTGCGTTAGTTTTCAGTGTGTTTGCTACTTTTAGTTTAGTTTGCGTTAGTTTTCAGAGTGTTTTTATTCAGTTACAGTTGACTAAAGATATTTTTCACTGTTTATTTTTGTAGTTTGCTATAATAACCCTGTTGTGAAGGGGACGATCTTGTCCTAATAAAAGAACTGACTGTATATCTCTGTTTATTTGCTCAGGCGGAGGCTCGTCTGCTGGAGGAGCAGCGGCGTGTGCAGGTTTACCTCCATGAATCCACTCAGGACGAGCTGGCCAGGAAGTGTGAGCAGGTCCTCATAGAGAAACACCTGGAGATCTTCCACACCGAGTTTCAGAACCTCCTGGATGCCGACAAGAATGAAGGTACACCCTGCCATTTTTATTTCACGGTGTCCGCTGATCCTGCAGCTTTTAATCCATCAGCAGTTATTTATTTAGCGCTTTACAGCAACTAGCAGGTATCCAAAGTGTAGTTGTCACATGAAGTAACAACAGTAAAACATAACATACAGTGAAATCGGAAAGGAATACATAAAAGCAGGAAGAACGGAGAATGTCACAACGCTACGATGTATTAAAAGTCCTATGACATACAGACCTTAGTGGTCCCCTAATACTGTATCTGAAGTCTCTTTTATATAGACCTTAGTGGTCCCTAATACTGTATCTGAAGTCTCTTTTATATAGACCTTAGTGGTCCCCTAATACTGTATCTGAAGTCTCTTTTATATAGACCTTAGTGGTCCCCTAATACTGTATCTGAAGTCTCTTTTATATAGACCTTAGTGGTCCCCTAATACTGTATCTGAAGTCTCTTTCCCGAAATTCAGCCTTGGTGCAGAATTACAGCCACCAGAGCCAGTCCCACAATGATCTTTCCTTAGGATGTGCCATTTCTGTGTCTGTAGCTATTGAGGAGGAGAGAGGGGGGGCAAGGTGGAGGGTGGGGGTGTGGCCTTGACCAACTTCCACTTTGCTCGTTTGAAAGCCATGATGTCTCTCTCTCTCTCTATCATGGGTGGGCCAAATTCTCTGGACGGGCAAACCAGAGAAAGGGGAGGTAACCTTGCTCCTTAGGACCTCATAAGGAGAAGATTGCAGATCGGCCCATCTCAGCTTTCATTTTCTCAAAGGCAGAGCAGGATACCCAGTTTGGCTGTCCTCGACTAAAGAAATTCTTAGTCGACTAACACTTATAGGATTTTGTCGACTAATCGATTAGTTGATTTAATTGACAGAGCTGTGTGCTTTGAGAGGTGGTTAAGACTAGAAAAGCACAATATAAATGTAGTTAATTAACCATCTGTAAAAGTTTCTCCACAATTAATCCTGCAAAAGCACCACTTTAAATCTTGCGTTTACCATAAATGTGCTCAGAAGTTTCCTGAAATAAAAAATTAAGCATGAATAAGCATAAAAAACGACTAATCGACTAAAGAAATCTTAGTCTACTAAGATCAAAACGACCGATTAGTTGACTAATCGACTAAGAGGTGGCAGCCCTAATACCCAGGGCTCGGTTTACAACTATCACCATTTCTAGCCACTGGGGGACCATAGCCAGGCTGGGGGAACTCACATTAATGTTAAAAAACCTCATAAAGTGACATTTTCATGCCATGGGACCTTTTTTTAAAAGCCATTCTTTACGTTTACAGGTTAGATTTTAAACGAGCTACGTCTGTTATAGTGTGCGGCTGTCAGGAGGTAACTTGTTCTAAAGTCTTGGTGCCGCAACTGCAAAAAAGTGATCACCCCCCCAGTTTGTGAAGCTGTTGAAGCTCGGACTGATTGAACAGCAACATCAGAGCTCCAAATAACCATTATTTAGGCAAGGCAGCGTTATTTGTAAAGCACATTTGAGTGACAAGGCAATTCAAAGTGTTTTTGAAGAACAGTTAAAAACAATTCAAAACAGCTAAAATAGAATAAGAGTAAAAGTTACAGTGTAGTGTAAGAAATGAACAACTTTTTAAAAGAAGGCAGCATCAAAAGAAAAGTCTTCAGCCTTGATTTAAAAGCTCTGAGAGTTAAAAGTGGACTTGCAGCTTTCTGGGAGTTTGTTCCAGATATGTGGTGCATAAAAACTGAACGCTGTTTTTATCCGTATTTAGTTCTGACTCTGGGGACAGAAAGCAGACGTGTCCCCGACGACCTGAGAGGTCTGGATGGTTCATAATGTAGCAGAATATCAGATATGTATTTTGGCCCTAAAGCACCAACAGATGTATTTTGAAATTAATTCTTTAAGGGACAGGAAGCCAGTGTTAAGACCTCAGAACTGGAGTGATGTGATCCACTTTCTTGGTCTTAATGCGGACTTAAATTTTACACATTCAAACCAGATGAATCAGTTTTTACGAGTTTTTATTTATTTATTTTTTTACTTTTGCTTACAATCTGCTTAACCTTTGGGTTGAAATGAAGCTAATGACTAAAATTCTGTCCCCTGCTCTGCATCTCTTCTCAGACCTGGGCCGGATGTACAACCTGGTGTCGCGGATCACAGACGGTCTGGGCGAACTGAAGAAACTTCTAGAGACTCACATCCACAACCAGGGCCTGGCCGCCATCGAGAAGTGTGGAGAGGCCGCGCTCAACGTACGGACAATTAATTCTCCTCTCGCTAACAATTCTCACTGGTTTACTTTAACGTTTCGAGTAACGAAAAGGTACCGATCCAAACCTGGACAGTTAGGTTGTCCTCAGTTTACATTAAAGCTTCATTGTGTAAGAATTTGTCCCATCTAGCGGTGAAATTGTATATGACAACCAACTGAATATTACTTTCTAGCCCCTCCCCATTCTGAGCGTATTTTAACTCCTACGGTGGCTGAACCCGAAATTATTATTATCTAGGGCTGTCAAAATAAAGCGTAAAAAAAAAAAAAAAAGGGGTAAAAAAACTAACGCAGATTAATCCATTCCATATTGACGTATGACCCGGAGTCGGTCTAGCCACCATTCAAGTGTAAAATGAAGGAGGGAGACGAGAACGTGCTGCCTGGTTCATTGGAACATTTAGCTACTTGTTACTTCTTCCTGCCAACCCTGGCTACCGAAATCTGGTGCCCCTGATATGTCTGATCTTCTCTCTGATGCTCTGAAACGGACGATACAGGCAACACAAACACCGCTGCACGGGACGCTAGTTAACACTATACTCGACAGCAGCTAACGTTAGCCTACCGCTAGCTAGTAGCTGGATTAAACAGCTAACGCTAAACGGTGTAAAGTTTGACTGTGTTTTACTGTAGAGGATTCCACACCGGTATGTAACCGTCTGCTAGCCTGACCAGCCAGCTGCCACTAGGGTGCGTCTAGATTTCTAGGCTAACAATCTGCAGCTGCCCTCGGAAAAACAACACAGACGGTACGTTCAATGAAACTGGTAAACTACATCCTCGTGGTGCATTTGAAGTTATTGTAAATGTCCTTTTCCCATCTCGTGGTTGTTTTTGTCATTCAACAGCAATTCACTAGTGAAATAAGTTATTGTTATAGATGATTATCAAATCCTTTAATTTTGACCATATGGCCTTAGCAATAAACAAGCCCTTATTTAATGTCACCAACTGTTTAGTACCCTGCTTTTTTCTTTTCTTTTTTTACTTTCTTAAAGTTTTGGTTCAGGCACCGTTAATTATGTATGCGATTAATTTCGATTAATTATCAGAGTATGTAATTCAATTACATTTTTTTTAATCAATTAACAGCGCTATTATTATCTCCATTGTTTACACGCAGCTGTTCTAGCCACTCCAATATTAACTTTGGTCTTGTTGCTTTGCCTGTCGCGTTGTCGCTTTTAATTCTCTTTTCCGCTTCCCTGGCGAGTAATTCTACGCTGGCATTCGTCACAACACCACTGAGTGTAAGAGGGCAAAAAGGTGGAGGTACGTCCCTCTTTGGCTAACGTATTTTAAAGATGGAGGCGCAGCATGGTGATCATTCGAGCGACTCGCTTGTATCTGAATGGCAGATTCTACGCTTACGAGAATACTTTGATTAGTTGGTGGAAGTGATTACACATGAATTAGCACATATTTGTGAAAGAACAAAGGGCTTTTTGCTAAGAATCAACTCAAAACATTACACAATGTAGGTTTAAGACTAGGAGGCAGAAGATAAAAACCTTGTTCGATGTATTGTTACATTTCTTTTCTGGTGCCATTTAGGTACAGGAATCTGTTATGACATTTTTTGCGAAATCATAATTTTAAAAGCCGGTTCAAATGCATATTGTGACAAGTAGTTTGTTCAGCCAGAGAGCTTCGAAAGCCGCGTTTTTTTCCCAGCTGAAGGAGAAGACGACTAAGTCCCAAAGAACAAACCTGAGCGCTGTGTCGTTCTGTCTTCAGCAGTCTGATCGCTGTCCTTTCTCACCAGAGAGACAACGATTTATCTTATTTATAATTTAACACTTCGAATGTCCATGAGCTGTTGAATAAGAGGTCAGAAAAAAAAGAACTTGAAAGTTTTTGCAAAATATAAGTTTGTTGAAACGTGTAAAAAGTTGAAGTCAGTAAGTTTTAACAAAACAGAAAAACGCAAGAAATTCATACAATAACATGTCGTGATAGTAGAAGTCTTTGTTTCTTGCAGGACCCCAAAGTGTACGTCCAGACCACGCTGGACGTCCATAAGAAGTACAATGCCTTGGTCATGTCTGCCTTCAACAACGACGCCGGCTTCGTGGCAGCGCTCGATAAGGTGAGTAATCCGTCTGTAATCTGCCCATGACGGCAAAGTTGAGCTTTTAATTCTTTTTCTTTTTTTCCCCCCATTGGTACAAGGTATCCGCGGGTCTTAAGAAGTCTAAAAAAAATCTAAATTTTAGGCTCTAAAAAGTATTTGTGTTCTAGGTCTTAAAGAAGTTTAAACGGTTTTTAATTGATAAAGGTAATATATTTAAAATCTGTTCACAAACTCGTCATGTAAAGTCAAAATATATATTAAATCAAGTAACTCATATTGGAGGGGTTAAGGACTTTACCCGTTTATCAGCATTTTTTCAAATACGCGTCACTTTCGCCGCATAAATTGCAGATTTCTGTGCAAAATATGCGGGGCTTGCATGATTTCATAATCCCTGCATTTTCGTTGCAAAAGTCCCATAATATATCTTAGCAGAAAGTTTCATCAAACCGCAATTTTTGCAAGTTGCCGCAATTTAATCGCATAAAATTGCATAAATATCATATAGCATATTCCATCGCATTTTTTAAGAAAACGTGCCGCATAAACAGGGATTTTTGCCCTCAACAATCACAAAAAACTCTACCTTTTTCTGGAAGGAATGGTTTATTCTAAGACTTCCCAAAACTCCTACAATATTGGTAAAATGTTCATCAAAAAGAATAAAAACAAAGCATCAAAAGGGAACGTAGAACAAAACCACTGAATGAGAATCGTCTCCAGTAAAATCCAGTTTTAGTTTTACCAAACCAAGTTCATCATTTAAAGGGCCAGTTCACACAAATTAAACTACGCAGATAGTTTTATTTTTCCCGCGTTTGGTGATCTGTGTTGATTTAGTTTGTGAGAAATTACACCTATGTCATAGTATAGCAGTTAGGGCTGGACGATTAATCGAAAATGTATCAACATAAAAATGCTGGAGCTGTTATCGACGTATTTCTTTTTCCCGTAAGGATCATTTCGATAATGTTTTCCAGTTGATAGGCCCACTTTCTACCACGTGTGTAGTCACGTGACTTCGCCCGCACCAGTCAGTCGTATGGAAAGCATAACGGAGGATAACTTAAACAAAGAGTCCGAGTCAACTGAGCATCTTGTGCCCAAAAAAACGTCTGGAAACATTGTGGCTTCAGAAAAGATGATTTGGAACAACGTGATTTAATTATCGTTCATTTATCGTTATCGAGGTAAAATGTGCAATTTAGATTTTTAGGTCATATCGTGCTGCAGCCCTACGCTGAAGTATTGTGTTCTAGGTCTTAAATAAGTTTAAACGGTTCTTCATTTTCCCACGTACATGTTGCCAATGTCAATTTGAATACATTTATTTACTTTGCAAGTACTTATGTGACTCTGATCATTGTGGTGTTTGGTGTTTTAAGCCCCCAACATCGTCTTCCAGGCAGCGCTGCGTGGAAGGCACTGGGATTAGGCAATGGTTATGTGCCTTGAAGTCAATGTTGGGGGTTTAAAATGCCATTGAGCGCTCATTGTACTTTTTATGTTGTGTCATAGGTCTTGCATTTTATTCATAAAAGTCTTAAAGTCTTAAATTTGACTTGTTGAAACCAGCAGAAACTCACTGGTATTTTATGTCTTTCTTGCTTGCTCATTTTACTGTTTGGGTCTTATTTTAACAATTGTATCATGTGAAGCACTGTGTGACTTTGTCTGTAAAAGGTGCTATATAAGTACAGTTTATATTTATATTATTATATCACACAGTCAAAATATCGGAGAGGGCTTCAGTTTCTGGACAGGTTTAGTTGTAACATGGTCGGTCTGTCTCTTCCCAGGCATGTGGTCGATTCATCAACAACAACGCCGTCACCAGGATGGCTCAGTCGTCCAGCAAATCCCCCGAGCTTCTGGCCAGATACTGCGATTCTTTACTGAAGAAGAGGTGCGTGAAATGTGTGTGTGCATGTGTCTGAATGTGATTGCTGTTCCCTTAGCTATCAGAAACATTTAAGGCTCGTTATTGTAGTTTTATGTTTTTAAAATATCAGGGTATTAAAGATTCAGTAGATAAGACTTATAAAACTAACTTTCTGTCATATTTGCTGAAACTGACCCTATGTTCCAGTAGAACTACATGAAGCAGTTCATTAACAAAAATAATCCAGCTCCTCTGGCCCCACCTACAGCCTATAGTGTGATTTGCAAAAATCCACCACTCCCTTTTCAGATGCACCAATCAGGGCCAAGGGGCGTGTTGAACTGTGTGTCAATCACTGCTGATGCACACACATTAATTCTCCCTTGTGGGGGGAGGGGCTTAGCAGACAGTTTTGGACTTTAGCAGAAAGGGGGGAGGGACTGAGAAGTTGTCGATGTTCAAATTCTTAGGCTAAGTCCTGGATCTTCACAATCCTACCTACAGCACCGTTAAACAAGTAAAATGCTGTAGTAGTATAAAGATCTACACTTCATGTCTTCATCTTCCAACCATTGATTTTAAGATCAACAGTGAACTTTTAGGTCCACATGGACAGGGTCCTAAAGTGCTCAGAATGATAGAACATCTGAGTAAGCTTGATCTGCCTTTTATAAACTGCTGTTTCTAAGGGTTTGTAGTTCCACAGCTGATAGTTTATCAGTTATTTGAAGGACACTGCTTTATTTGTAGCACACACTGCAGCAGGGGTGGGCCGAATCATCGATACGGCAATATATCGCTGTTCTCCGTGCAATACAGAAATCGATACGCTGGCTCCAAATATCGATACTTTAATTAATAAAATAAGGCACTCTGAATAGATTTCCCTGCTCCCAGGGTTGCTGGTTAATGGCTCCTGGAGCTGGCGCTCAACGCGTGAACGGAAGGAAACGTGAACGAAAGGAAACTTGAACATAAGTTTAACGAGCCGAAGAGGTTTTCAACAGGGTGGCTGACGGCAGTTTGAGGAAAATACCAGATGCCCCAGCCATGTTTGAGTCCAAAGTCGGGACCCAGAGTTGCTCTATAGTTGTGTAATTTTAATTTACAGCCTGAAAAACTTGTGCTGCAGAATTGTTGTCTAACAATTCGGACTTGCAGTAAATAAAGAGAGAAAACCTGCACTTTTCACGGGCATTTTGTGTTCATAGTTAGACCGATATGGTGATGCATCATTAAAGGATTGTCCAGCAATATATTGATTATCGCAGAATTGCTGTATCGTGATATTATCGGTATCGTGAGCCGTGTTTCGTACCGTGAGGTAGTCTGGGATTCCCACCCCTACGCTGCAGTGTTTTCTCTTCACAATCGGTTATTCTGAGCTCACCACCTGAGACGGAGTGAAATCTCACTTTTAAACTATGTGCGTCTGTTTTTATTCTTCAGCTCTAAAAACCCGGAGGAGGCAGAATTGGAGGACACACTCAACCAAGTGGTGAGATACTATGACCTGTGTGTTTGCACAGACGTACACATAATACAGTGTGTTTGTGTTCATCTTACTGTGCAGCTGTACTGGAAAAGTACCACTGAACTACCAACGTAGTTACTCGTGTGTTATGTGTAGACACAGAAGTGTGGTTGGCTGTCTTTAGTCTATCTATCTATCTATCTATCTATCTATCTATCTATCTATCTATAAAACAATGGGCCTCCTACTTCAACAGTATATTACAGCCAAACTAAATGAAAGTTTCCCAAATATCTCACTCATTGTCTCTGTTGCCATCCTAATGGGAAGAATGGTAGTGTTCATAACTGTAAATGTGAAAACTTCCGTATTTCCTTCAAATGTCACGCTGATTAGTTGTGATGTAAATTCGAGGCCGTACCGCGAAACTGTCGGACTTCATTGCTGAAGTCCGACAACACAGAAAATCTGCCAATTCAAATAATAATGTTTACGTTTACAAACGGGTTTATTTGATATTAAAAACAGCCCATCTATGCTCCTCACTGTCAGGCGTTGGACTAAATCTCGCAGACAGTTTGAGAAACACGGTTTTAATTTTTAAATAAACATATTTCACCAAATCTACGGACCATTCTGATGATAAACTGGTATAAAGTGTGAGACGATTTTGTGCGGTACTGTTCAAATAGATTTCCTCAGGTTAGCAGCAGTACATTGAGGTGAATTTCTGTCTTCTTTTCAGATGGTTGTGTTCAAATACATCGAGGACAAAGACGTTTTCCAGAAGTTTTACGCCAAGATGCTGGCCAAACGTCTGGTCCACCAGAACAGCGCCAGCGATGACGCAGAGGCCAGCATGATCTCCAAACTCAAGGTGAGACTCGGCAGCCGCCCAGCGATCCGTCACACACACACACACACACACACACACACACACACACACACACACACACACACACACACACACAGTCTGTCTGCATGAAAACCTCCACAGCAACACATAACTGTCAGTTTCTGCACCTTAGAACCTCACGCTGAATCTGTTTTTTGGTTTTTGTTCTTGTTCTCGTGCAGCAAGCGTGCGGCTTTGAGTACACGTCCAAACTGCAGCGCATGTTCCAGGACATCGGAGTCAGTAAAGATCTGAACGAGCAGTTCAAGAAACACCTGACCAACTCTGAGCCTCTGGACTGTAAGGACGCACGCACGCACGCACACACACACACACACACACACACATACACACACACAATCCATCCTCCAACCGATCGTCCCATATCTGGGTGCATACCCACCAAATGCAGTTTATGGAGTGTATGTTTTAGAGCTTTTTTTTTTTTTTATATCACTTGCTGCAGGACCGTTTATACCAGATCACACTCAAAATGTACCAAACATTAACCGAATGTTAAATCGGAGGTAAAATATGCTGGGCTCTGGTGTGTCAAAGCACATAAAACCCATATGTTTGAATCGTTTACAGTGGACTTCAGTATCCAGGTTCTCAGCTCTGGGTCTTGGCCTTTCCAGCAGTCCTGCACCTTCGCTCTGCCTTCTGAGGTAAGACTAGTCACAACTTATGAACAACTTATTGTTCAACCCAGCTCTGTGTGCCAAAGTGGGTTTAATGAGTAGCTTGAAAACTACAATGAGGCGTTATTGTGCTCCTGCTTTGGGAGAAAATGTTTATTTTTTTTGTACTTGGTTTCAGACCTGTGTGAGTACGTTGGCTTTCTGCAGCTTTCGCTAATGATTGTTGAATTAAACCTCCTTTTAATAAACCGAAGAAGACTGCAATTAGCTTTCTCTAGAAATCTAAATTATAGTCCTAATCTTTGAGTGTTTAAAGCTCACAATGAGCGTTGCTGGTTTGGTTTTTAGATCTCTTTAGTTCTCTTAACCATGAGGACTCCATGTTATATTTGATCATTACATCACATCTTTACATTACATGTCATTTAGCTGACGCTTTTATCCAAAGCGACTTACAATTAAGTGCTTTCAACTGTGAACGTTCAGACTCCAGACAACAAGTAGTAAGTGCAAGTACATTAGCTTTAAATAAGCAAAGCTACAAAGAGACCTATGAAAGTGCCAGTCCTCTGTGTTTTTTGTTTAGCCTTGTCAGCGCAGTAAAAACCCCCTTTAACTCTCCTGTCCTCAGGTCAAATCTGACCCATTTTCAAAAAGTTTGTATATCAGAAATTTGGGCTTCTTTCAACCAAATTTTCAAATGAAATAACATGGTTGGTTCCCTACAACGCTCTTCACAAGTTTTATTCAATTTCATAGCATTTTATTTATTTTTTTATATTTTTGGGGCATTTTCCCGTTATTAGATAGTGACAGTGGGTAGACATGAAGTGGGGAAAGAGATGAGGGACGACACGCAGCAAAGGGCCGTAGGTCGGATTCGAACCTGGGCTGCTGCAAAGGACTCAGCCTACGTGGTGGCGCACACTCTCACTGGGTGAGCTAGAGCTCGCCCCAATTTCCTAGCATTTGAATTTATTTTTTTATAGAAGAACATTGAAAAAAAGTGACAAATGTCAAAAGGTGCAGAAAAAAAAACATTGGGAAAAAGTGAGCAAGAAAAGGGTGGAAAAGCAACAAAAGTATCGTCCAAAACGTTGAAAAGAAGTTTTCATTTTGACCCAGAAAAACTAAAAGTTGCATGGTCGACAGGACCTCAGTTTGAGGACCACTCCTCCTCCTCCTCCTCTGATCTTTCCTCTTTGTCTCCCTTTCTCTGTAGCTGGAGCGAAGCTATCAGCGCTTCACTGCGTTTTACGCCAGCAGACACAGCGGCAGGAAGCTGACTTGGCTCTATCACCTGTCCAAAGGAGAGCTGGTCACCAACTGCTTCAAGAACAGGTGAGTGTGGACAGACAGAAGGGCGCTGTGGAGGGAATGTCACTTTAGGCCGGTTACACACTGGCTGCGTGGCATTTTAACCGATGCCGATACACGTAAAAAAACCGGTCTATCACTAGTCAGCAGAGCGAGTCTGATAAAGTCCCTCTGAGTAACAGAAGTTCTGTACTTTATTACGGTGTCATATCAAACTGCATGTTGACTCTGTGTGGTCTTATCAGCTGATGTTTGACTGGTTGATACTGGCTTGTCATTGTGAAGCACATTTGTCAGATGATTATTGTGCTGTTGATCTGCTGTGTGGAATAGTTTGAGCCAGCTTCTTACTGAATCTGTTGTGTTTGTTTCCAGGTACACACTGCAGGCCTCCACCTTCCAGATGGCCATCCTGCTGCAGTACAACACAGAGGACAGTTACACCGTCCAGCAGCTCACTGACAGCACACAGATCAAAACTGTGAGAGCAACATTTTAAAAAGCCCTTTCTCACTCTGATGAAGCTTAAAGACTTGAGGATAGAGTGATTATTTTAACCTTTTATGACTCGTGGAGGCTCATTTATTTATGTCGTCTTGAAAAGGGCAACACGAGCTGTCATATGAAATGTTTAATTTCTCCACTAACTCCACGTTTTCTTGTATTTCCAGGACATTCTGGTTCAGGTTCTGCAGATTTTGTTAAAATCGAAGCTACTGGTGAGTAAAAACAAACAGTTTTTTTTTGGTCTTTTTGCTTTTTTGTTCGTCACGGTTTTTATGTTCTCAGTTTCAGCAGTAAGAAGTCATTTACACACCAGTCAGTTCAGTCTTAAAGCTGTGTCTTATGTAGACATTTGAGCCTCCTTCAGACACCGCTTTAAGTCATTTCTAAAATTAATCTCTATTTCTTTAACACTTAAAAATGACTCGGGTCTGAATTGAACACAAGATAAAATCGCTGTGATAAATCTTATCGACCCAATCTTTCATCTCGTATGAACAGAGAAAACGTTTGTTCATAAGAACTATGTGAACGAATAAATGAATATCCTGCAAAAACCCTTATGCGAGCGTATAAAGAGTTAAACGAGAGTCCCAACTTGACTCTGTGTCTCTGTACATACATGTCAGACTTTATAAAACAAGTTGCAGAGTAGTTTCACTAAAGATGTGATGGAAGTCATTGGTAATTAATTAATTAGGCATGCACCGAATCAAGATTCTGCCGAAAAAGAATACCGAATCCTCCTCCCATCCTCAGTCCATGAACCCAGTAAACACATGAATGAAGTAAACAGGGACTGTCCTTCCTATGCCGTACCTGAAGTTGCTGCTGTCTGGAGATTCCTTCATGCACAACTCGTATTCTTTCGGATGTTTTCGTACCAAATGTTGTAACAGCGGCCATGTTGTGTATAGTTTAGGGTCCTCGCCACCACCAGACCAATCGGCATTGAACATGTAGCTGGACTTGAATGGCCTTCTTTTGACTGAAAGTACTGCCCAAACAACAACTTTTTCAAGCAACAATAATATTGGGAATGTCATTAATGGAGGCTTCAAAGGCTAAATAAGTTTTAAAATCGAGAAAAAACAAACACTTTTCTTGTTATAACTTTTCTAACTTACTGCTCTCTCTCTCTCTCTGTCTCCCTTTCTCTCTATTCCTCTCCCCCTCTCTCTCTCCCTCTCTCGCTCTCTCTATTCCTTTCCTTCTCTCTATTACTCTCCCTCTCTCTCTCCCTCTCTTTCTCTCCCTCTGGCTCGCTCTCTCTCTATTCCTCTCCCTGGCTCTCTCTCTGTCTCTCGCTCTCCCTCCCTCTCTCTCTCTCCCTCTGTCTCTCTCTTTCTCTCTATCTCCCTCTGTCTCTTGCTCTCTCTATTCCTCTCCCTCTCTTTTTCTCCCTCTCTCTCTCCTTCTCTCTCCCTCTTTCTCTCTCTCCCTCTCTCTCCCCCTCTTTCTCTCTCTCTCTCTCCCTCTCTCCTCTTGTCTCTCTCTCGCTCCCCTCTCTCACTTTCTCTCCCTCTGTCTCTCCTTCTCTCTCTTTCTCCCTCTCGCTCGCTCGCCCTCTCTCTCCCTCCCTCTCTCTCCCCTTCTCTTTCCGTCTCATTAACATAAGTCTCTGCTGTCTGAAAGACCTAAAGCACCATCAACAGAAAGATGAAGCCAGCAGTGTTACATATTCCATGTCTGAAAACTGCTAGAAAAACCTGTTTGTCCTGATAGTATTTGTTGTTCTCATTTCGGACACCTGAGGGCGCCAAATAACCGCTCAATGGATTGAAAACTCTTGTTTAATTCTCATTAATAGATTAATGGATTAAAGGGACAGTGAACATTAATCAACATTTAAACAATGTAAATGTGCCCGAGTTAGCTCAAAAGTGCTAATTTTCATTGGTAGTCCCCGGTAGATGTGTAGCTCTCCTCCCACAATAGGACTGTGTGTGTGTGTGTGTGTGTGTGTGTGTGTGTGTGTGTGTGTGTGTGTGTGTGTGTGTGTGTGTGTGTGTGTGTGTGTGTGTGTGTGTGTGTGTGTGTGTGTGTGTGTGTGTGTGTGTGTGTGTGTGTGTGTGTGTGTGTTTCAAAGACCTTTATACTCAGATCAGCTGCCTTTACTGATGTGTCTGTGTGTCCGACAGGTGATGGAGGACGAGAACGCCAACGTGGACGAAGTGGAGTTCAAACCTGACACCGTCATCAAGCTTTTTCTCGGATACAAGAAGTGAGGGACAAATGTTCTTCGTGCTCTTTAACGTGTCCAGTTTTAACGGACGTTTGCATTTTATTTATTTTTTTCACAATCTTTTCTTGTGTTTCTCCGCCGCAGTAAGAAACTGAGGGTGAACATCAACGTCCCGATGAAGACGGAGCAGAAACAGGAGCAGGAGACGACTCACAAGAACATCGAGGAGGATCGAAAGCTCCTCATTCAGGTCACCGTTTATTCCTCTACTCGCAGGTTTTAAAAGTTCAGACAGAATATTAACCCGGGTCAAATCCGACCCATTTTCAAAATGTTTCTTTGTCAGAAATTTGGATTTCTTTCCACCAAATTTTAAAACAAAATAACGTGGATGGTTCCATACGACGCTCTTAACAAGTAAAATAAATGATCAGTTCACTACTTTCGATTTGGGTGTTTTATTCTATTTCATATAGCATGTAAAGAAAAATTGATAATAGGACGTTGAAAAACGTAAGGAGAAAATGTCAAAAGTGACAAAAATATTTTGTCACTTTTATAAAAGCGCAGAAAAATATTGACAGAAACTTTGAAAAAAGTGTAGCAAAAGACGACTAACTGTGTGTGTGTGTGTGTGTGTGTGTGTGTGTGTGTGTGTGTAGGCTGCCATAGTGAGGATCATGAAGATGAGGAAGGTCCTGAAGCACCAGCAGCTTCTGGCTGAAGTCCTGAACCAGCTGTCGTCCCGATTCAAACCCAGAGTCCCCGTCATCAAGGTAAAAACATATACACACAGACACATGCACACAGACAGACACATGCACACAGACAGACACATGCACACAGACAGACACATGCACACAGACAGACACATGCACACAGACAGACACATGCAACACAGACAGACACACACACTCTTACAGTAATTCCCTAATTTGTTTAATTGTACGTTTCAACTTAATGACACGCGATTACTTGAAGCTTAAGATTTTAATGTCTGGTGATATTCTGTGTTTTTTGTATTGTCTGCAAAACCAATGTGCGTGCGTGCGTGCGTGCGTGCATGTGCGAGCCTGATGTGTCTTTTCATTTGTTTACAACAATAAAAATGCTGAACAACGCCAGATGTGTTTTAAAACTGCAGCTGGGTTGTTACATACCAACTCACCTGGGATCATGGATTTATTTTTTTGAAAAGAATCCTATTAAAACTTCTATTGATTTCATGGGACCTTATAAAATCTCACAGCTCTACATTACTCTAAATATTTTTTTTAGTTAGGGGGGTCCGAGACCCGTTGCTAATACGACACCGACACATTAACGACAGTTATCTACCGGACCGAATAGCAACGCGGATTTCGGTGCCTTATGTAGGTGCCACTTAAATGCTTGCGCTTCTCTCTGATACTCCGTAAACGGACGTTAGACGTTAGGGAATGTGTCAACTTTTTCAGCCCTTCTGAGTTTGCAGATATTGGCCCAATCCCAAAGTCCGGACTCACAGACTCACGGACTTTGGTGCGCGTTCTCGCGAAATTCGTAAGGGCTTAGGGTTGTCCCAATGTCGAATTTCAAAGGGCGTGAGGGTTTGAGTACACACTTACCGAGCCCTTTCCATGAGTCTGCATCGATGCAGACTTCACCAAAGGGAATTGCCCACAGTTCAATGCGTTGTGACGTTTACCGCGGAGACCGTATGGAAATCCGGAAATTACAAAGGTAAACAACAGCACGACACGCGGCCACGGAACAGACCAACCTGTTTTTCAGTTTGTAAAACAAGAGCTTGAAATAATGTGGAATCACGCAGCCGTCTCCTGTGCCTTGGCCATGCGGAAAGCAACAAACTTAAAATGAAAATTCCCAAATCGGCAAGTGTCAGCGACATCTTTTTTATTAAACGTCGCCAAGGTAACATGTGATCTCGTGCGAAGTGCTGTCCCAATCCCACTTATACCTATTTGAGCCCATGTGGTCTCACACACTCACTCACTTAGCACCTGAGATCAATTAAGTCTGTGAGTCTTTAGTCCTTAGTCCTCAGGGCTCACTTTGGGATTGGGCCATTGTGTGTATTACAACTACACACTTTTATTGCAGCCAATCAGCCTTCGTGTTATCTGTGCGAGTCTCTTTTCGGATTGTACTACAGACATGAAAGAGATTTAATTCTTCAGCTATGGGAAAGTGGTCTTAAATATCATTCGTCATTGACTACGTTTACAAGCTGTCAATTTTCGGTTTATGGTCGGGTTAAGGTCACTATTCGGGTTTCTGAAACATTCGGAATAACCCGTTTACATGCGTGAGCAGAGAGAGTTACTCCTGTATTCGTGGAATCTGTAATCCATTGGCAATATCCCAACGCACGGTCAGCGTCTGGACGTACGGACAACCTTAAGACGTAATAACTTCTCGGTCCATATCTTATGAATCTCACTATCTCGGTACTTTCTGCCGTCAACAAAAGACATTATATTCATGGTTTTCACCACACTAATAAAGAAACTGGTTTCCTCCTCGCTCCAAAAGTGTGGTGCTGTGCTGCGTCTTGCCATGTTTACTTCTACTTCTTGTTTACTTCCGGTATACTGCGCGCAGGTTTTCTGCATTGACATATATATAACTATATTATTATAGTATATAATTATTATTATAACTGTTTTCTGGCGCATACAAGAAGTCCCTCTACTCAAAAGACCAAGATTCCTTGCGAATAGAACATGCGCAGAACACAAATCAATAGGGCTGCCACCTCTTAGTCGATTAGTCGACTAATCGGTCGTTTTGGTCTTAGTCGACTAAGATTTCTTTAGTCCATTAGTCATTTTTTATGCTTACTCATGCTTAATTATTTATTTCCAAGAAACTTATGAGCACATTTATGGTAAACACAAGATTTAAAGTGGTGCTTTTGCAGGATTAATTGTGGAGGAACTCAGTTTTACAGATGGTTAATTAACTACATTTATATTGTGCTTTTCTAGTCTTAACCACCTCTCAAAGCGCACAGCTCTGTCAATTAAATCAACTAATCGATTAGTCGACAAAATCCTATAAGTGTTTGTCGACTAAGAATATCTTTAGTCGAGGACAGCCCTACAAATCAATGTTCCTTTTGATGGGGATATGCCGATACGCGTTTACATGACCAAAATTTCGGGTTAGAAAAGGGGTAACCCAGGGCTCATTTTTGGGTTTTTAAAACCAATATAAAAGCAATATTCGTGTTTTTTGCCGGTGTTTACATGGCCGTGCGCGACCGGGTTATTGCTAATATTCCGGTTTTGAACGGGTTATTGGCTGCATGTAAACGTAGTCACTGTCTTTTTAAAAAGTCATAAATTGGGTTTTGTCTCCCTCTTGTGGACAGAAATGCATCGACATCCTGATAGAGAAGGAGTACCTGGAGCGGGTGGACGGTGAGAAGGACACGTACAGCTACCTGGCCTGAACGCAGAGCTCCCTCCCGCACCGACCGGCTCTCCTCCAGTTTTATTTGTTATCTTCTTCATTTTTTTTTTTTTTTTTTTTAAATTTTATGTCTGAGTAATAAAGTGAGGAACCCTCTGAGCGAAACCCTCTGAGCGGCGGACTTGTTGCGAGTGTGTCGCTGACCGTGTGACCGCCCCGATATGACAACCAACCACCAACCAGAAGGGGGGAGGAGGAAGAGGAGGGGAGTCATACTTTGTGCTCTCACCCCTCCCGTTGAGACTGGGGAAACCCCGTCTACACACTCGCCTGTCATCGTCCCATCCATAGGACTCAAACACACACACACACAAACACACACACACACACACACAGACACACACTTCCTTGTTGTCATATTGTAAATAACAACCACAGACTCTTAAGAGGATAAAAAAAAACAAAAAAACCCTACTCCCTTCTTTACATAGCGCAAACGTAATGAATTAGCCTACAGCCAATCAGAGGAGAGCCGCATCCAAAGGTTTCTGCATGCTACTGCCTACCTGCACCACAGTGACCGTGAAAAAGATTTAAAAAGTTAAAAAAAATGAGTCGAGTCACTGGGCAGCCGACGCAGTCCACCGTACGATGACACGACATCGATGCCGGTCCTGTAATTTTAAAGTCTGCGACTGAACCGGAAGAGGTGGAGGAGGTGGTGAGTTTAGAGCCACCGTGATGCTTCTTTATCTGCTGAAGTTGTTTTGGTTTGAGGTCGGTTGGGTTCATGCAGGGGAGGCCTGTTCCATTACTGAACGGTGGACATTTGTATAGTGTGGTTCATTTTCTAAATGTGTGATAAATAAAAAACAAGGAAAGATTTCTCTAAAACGCTCGCTTCTCCCGAGACTCTGTTCACACCTGAGACACTGACACACATTTATCGGTTTCTATCATCCGAACAAAAGATGAAATGGGACATTTAGGCATCGATTTAAAGGGGAACTATGCAGTTCTTTTTAGCTTAATTTATCTTAAAGGTCTCATGGCATGAAAATGTCACTTTATGAAGTTTTTTTTTAACATTGAGTGTAGGACTGCTCCCTCTTAGTCGATTAGTCGACTAATCTGTCGTTTTGGTCTTAGTCAACTTAGATTTCTTTAGTCCATTAGTCATGTTTGATGCTTTTTTTTCATGCTGAATGACTTATTTCCAAGAAACGTACGAGCACATCTCTGGTAAACACAAGAATTAAAGTGGTGCTTTTGCAGGACTTTGCGGAGAAACTCAGATTTACAACTAATCGATACGTCGATACAATTGAACGAGTGTTAGTCGACTTAAGAATTTCTGTAGGGGGAGCTCTATAGAGAAACCTGCGAGAAAACAGCGAAGAAATGGCCAAAACTTTAATTTTTAACTTTAATTTGTAGCGGCTTTATTTTTCCTTTCAAAATACTGCTGCTTGAAGTTTCCCTTTTCTTCACTGGGTTTTATTAAGCGTTGTGGCCGAACTAAATCGGCCGGTTTTATGTGTTTGAATCCTAGAACATTTATAAAAAAGGTTTTTATATCTTTAAAATAATTTGTGCGTTGAAACTGTGAAGAGATGCCTTTCTTGTGCAACAATGGAGAGCAAAATCCACGGTTGTCTTCCTGTGTAGAAATACAATATATTCAGAAAGTTGAGCTGAAGTTATGAGAAATCAGCACTTTTATTTTTCAGTCCCCTGAAATAAATACATTTGGATTTATGAAATAAAAGTCCCCTGAAATAAATGAAAGTACCGTAATCATCCGAAAAATGTCCTTTTTTAAAACCTATTAATTAAACTATGTTGACTTATGTATTGCTTTATTTTTTTGTATGTATTTCATACAATTAATTTTATTTGTTTATTTAATATCTGATAAAATGGCATTACATTCTGGACGCCTGGGTAGCTCACCTTGTAGAGTAGGGCTCTAATGCAGAGGCCCAGTCCTCGACGCAGCGGCTCAGGGTTCGAGTCCAACCTGTGGCAATTTGCTGCATGTCTTCCCCTTCTCTCTCCCCTTTCCTGTCCACAGCTATCCTGTCTATTAAAGGCTAAAATGCCCCCCAAAAATAAATAAAATGGCATTACATTCTCAAAAACCTGATAATAAAGAATTGGAAATGGGTGAGAAGGGATTATTTTATTCAGTAAATGGGAGATTTTTAGTTTAAACAGTAGTTGATGGTAAAATGCAGCTTTTTGGATTCCAACCGCAATTAAAAACCAAATAAGGTGTAAAAGAAAATACTTAACCCTTGTGTTGTCTTCCTGTCGACTGCAACTTTTGGTTTTCCTGGGTCAAAATTTAATTATTAATAAAATGAATGTTTTGCTCGTTTTTTTTTTTTTTTTTTTTTTTTTTTTACGTTTTTGTCACTTTTTGTGACGTTTTTGAAAATAAATTCAGTTTTTTTTCACTTTTTTCAATGTCCTTGTCGATTTTCTTTTCTGCCCATTTTTCCCCGATGATTTGAAGCTTATTCCGAAATGTTTTTTTTTCAACGTTAGTTTATCAATTTGTTTTTTTCAAATGCTATAAAATTGAATAAAACGCCTAAATTAAATTAGTGAACTGATCATTTCTTTTACTTGTGAAGAGCGTTGTATGGCACCATCCATGTTTTTTTTTTTTTTAATTATTTGGTTAATTGAAAATTGGTCAAAAACAGGAGGGCTAATATAGCGGCTACATTCCCCAGTTATGTAAAGGGAACATTCACAATTAAATATTTACATTTTAAAAAGGAGCCGTTCCCTGAACATACCCTGTGAATAGGAAAGCTGCTGTTCGTTATATCGTATACTGCTTTTATTTTTAATATGCTGTGAAGTTTATTTTGAAATAAATGTAGTCACATACGTAATGTTAGCTAACTGTTAACGTAAAGTTAGCTAACAGCGTTTTTGTGTTAAATTAAGGATGTGTGGGAGAGGTGAATGTTTTTATTTCTTCAGTTGAAGAGGAAACAAGCGGAGTTTATGCATTTCATCTATGTGTAAGTACATTATTTTTAATAAGTTAGCTAACATTATTAGCAAAGAAATGTACGCAAGCAAGCTAACTAGCTAGCGACAGAGTTAACTGTCACTTCGGTGTCGTGTATATTTTCCTCCTTTCTCCTCTTTTTACTTTTCTGTTTGTTTATTTAAGTTTACCTGAACGAATAACGTAATGTGGACTAACGTTAACGGTACAAGTTTATTGATGTTATCCTATATTTTTCTAATAACGTTAACGGTTACCGGCTCAAAGGCTTTTTAAGCTAACGTTATTAGCCTTTGTTCTAAATGTCTCTCTTTTAGTTATTTTTTTATAAGCATTTTTTATGTTCCTGTGGTTTTTCTCTCCATATTCTCATATAAACCGATATCTTATACTACACTGACAGTACAACCTGAACACTGTAGTAAACATGACACAGCAGTTATTTTGTCCGCTTAGTTTTCAACAACTACATCTCCCATGATTCTTTGACAGATTATCTAACTAGCTAACACATCACACGGTTCATAACAATTTACAGTATTCCTTAACAAACATGTTGCCTTTATTTTAGTGCCCTAGTCTGTGTGTGCCTCTCATATCTTTAAAGATATGGCATGAAAATTTCACTTTATGAGGTTTTTTAACATTAATATGAGTTCCCACAGCCTGCCTATGGTCCCCCAGTGGCTAGAAATGGTGATAGGTGTAAACTGAGCCCTGGGTATCCTGCTCTGCCTTTGAGAAAATGAAAGCTCAGATGGACCAATCAGGAATCTTCTCCTTATGAGGTCATAAGGTGCAAGGTTACCTCCCCTTTCTCTGCTTTGCTCGCCCAGAGAAATTGGCCCACCCAGAAAGTCTTAAGCAACACATACAGCCAGTGTCCGAAATAAACTTTTTGACTCACCGGCCAAGTTGGCGGGTAGATGAAAAAAATCCATATTTTTATATATATTTTTTTAATTAAATTAATTGCAGTTTTTTTTGTAACTTAGGACTAACAAAACTTTATGGTTGGGGTTGCAAGTCCTGCTGGTAGGGATGTTAATGATTAACCGTATAACCGACAATGGGATTTTTGACCGATTATCCTAATATTATCAGTTAAACTAATATTAATAAAAAAATATATAAAGTTTCATAAAAATGTCTTTTGCATGATAGAAATGTAAATAGGCTATACAATCTATTTCTAACTGCTAATTAACTTGTTAGTCCTAACTTTGAACCAGCAAGTTGGGGACATTCTAAAAAACTTAACAAGGTTTAATGTACCTAAACAACGATTAATCATCACCAAATTTCTGTTTCATATTGCTTTGATATAAAGTCATATGAGAGAGAAGTTTTCACCGGTGATGATTGATCGTTGTTTAGGTACATTAAACCACGTTAAGCTTTTTCCTTGCAATATCCTTAATGAAGCAGAAATGCTTAATGTCAGATAACGTCCATAATAATTGGACTTTGGGTTAGATTTTTTTGACAGTTTTTAGTGGTTTAAGGAGCAATATGAGAAAGAAATTTGGTAATCATTGATCATTGTTTAGGTCAATTAAACCACTTTAACCCTCATGCCCTCTTCGGGCATTTTTGTACATGTACTTTTCTTCATTTTGTGATAAATTTTGCTGTGTTCCTGCTTATGGCATGCACTTTTGTCAGAACCTTTCTCCAAATCCAGTGTTTTTTACTCTTACACATTTTTTTTTTTTATACTAGATTGATTGATTAATTTTGTACCCTCTGGACACCTTCGTGGCAAAAATGTACATGTCCAAAAAACTGATGTCAAATCTATGATTGAATGTTTGGTAGTTTTAAGCAAGTTAGAAGTAGGTAAAGAGATTTATGAAAAAAAGCAGAAAAAAATATTGATATATGATGATTTAATATGTGGAAATTTTTGCCATGAAAGTTTCCAGAGGGAGTATCTTGACACTACGTAAAAAATACTAATGCAATCAAATTAATTTTGTTGCTTATCTTTAACATATCCAAGACTCTAATCCCCACCAAAGCCCCATCTCCATATTATTCATTATATGGAAAAAACTATTTTTTTGTAATAAATAATGAAATACATCAAATAAATAAACTGGCATTTAAAGGGTTAAAATCCTGAAAATGATTGTATGTTTGGTAGTTTTAAGGAAGTTAGAAGTTGGTTAAGAGATTTATGAAAAAAAAGCATAGAGAAATATTGATATATGATGATTTAATATCAGTTTTTGTGTGTGTGTACAGTTTTGCCACGAAGGTGTCCAATGTTTGTAAGTTTGAGGAGGGCACAGGGGATAAGCCTTTTACTCGCCATAGGCTACAATGAAGAAGAAAACGTTAACGTGAGATAACTTCTAGAATCGTTGGATTTCGGTTTAGTTTCTTTAACAGGCTTAAGTGTTCATGACAACATATGGCCATGAGCAATTTGGTGATCATTGTTTTCCGACGTTAAGCTTTTTCACGTTAAGCATTTTAGAAACTACAGTATAGGCCAAAAGTTTGGACACACCTTCTCATTCAATGCGTTTCCTTTTTATTTTCATGACTATTTACATTGTAGATTCTCACTGAAGGCATCAAAACTATGAATGAACACATATGGAATTATGTACTTAACAAAAAAGTGTGAAATAACTGAAAACATGTCTTATATTTTAGATTCTTCAAAGTAGCCACCCTTTGCTTTTTTTATTAATAAGGGAAAAAATTCCACTAATTAACCCTGACAAAGCACACCTGTGAAGGTAAAACCATTTCAGGTGACTACGTCATGAAGCTCATTGAGAGAACACCAAGGGTTTGCAGAGTTATCAACAAAGAGCGCTTGAAATGTCCCACAATAAAGCTCATAACAGAGCCGGTCTATTTAAAGATAGTGTTGCTGCTAATAGGGTCTCACATTCGTCTTTTAATGCGTATTTGTACATGAGTGCTTAAACTAATATTTACAATACACAAGTTGGCTTAGTGCCAAGTGCAGTGGCAACATGTTACAATGTGATGAGAGTCCCCCAAACAGAATCCTGCTTAGGGCCCCCCCAAAAGTCTAGGGCCGGCCCTGTTTATTTTACAAATTTACCAAAAGGCAGCGACATTTAATGGCTACCATTTATGTTTGGATTATGAAAAAGTTGCAACTCAGGAAACAGGCTTACAATCGTTTTATCGTGCAGCAGACAGAATAATTTGTTGTCCTATAACTCAGTAAAAGAAAACATTACAGACACACACAAACACAGATCCCTACGCCTGATATCCTATATATGGAGAGGGAAGGGAGGAGCAGATTTTGGTAGGTGGGAACAGGGAGCGTGTAGACCCTGAAAGAGTTCAGTCAGTTCAGACTCCATTTTGAGTCGACAGAACAGAGCAGGAGGAGAAAAACTGAATGAACTGAGGCTTGGTGAGTGTTACTCCAACAAGTTATTATTTTACATCTAAGACAGTTTTGTCCCTGTGGACTGTAGAGGAAAGAAATGTTAGAATAAACTAAAGTGTGTGTGTGTGTGTGTGTGTGTGTGTGTGTGTGTGTGTGTGTGTGTGTGTGTGTGTGTGTGTGTGTGTGTGTTGCACATTACTTCCTTTTTTCTCAGTGTTGGGTGTAACTGTAAACAAACCTTTTCCTTTTAAATGTTGTGAGCGTACAGTCAGTGTTCCTGCTTTACCTCTCAGACTGACTTCAGATCAGAAGATGAGTGATGTGGAGGAAGAGGAGGACTCAGACTGTCTGTCTATGAAGAGTAACTTTTCCAAAGACGAACCTCCATTCTTCAGTAATGAACCTGGACCCTCAGACACAAAGTAAGAGAACTGCTACTAACTCATTTTCAGCTTCCTTTGCCAAACCCATTTTAGTTTTTTTGTTGATTTTGATAGCGTCAATTTAACAAACTTCTTGTGACAAAGAAAATCAATTTTTGCCATTTTCCTCTTTGTATCTGTGACAGCTGTCATACAACTACAAAAGCTGTTATCTAATCTAAGAGGAATACAAACTTTTAAACCTAATTATTGTCAGTAGCAGTTGTTTTTGTGTTTAGAGCTTCCTTAATTGTTTTAAAAACTAAATGTATCATGGATTCAAGCAATATTAATAAAAGACTGTCTATGAAGAGTCACTTGTCCAAAGATTTTCCTCTATTCTTCAGAAATGTTTGTTTTGGTTTTAGGCAGTGCTGATATTTTAGTATATTTAAAGTATAAGTATGCCGTTATTTGATAGTTGAGCGAACTCACAATCTGTGTTCCTGTTTTTTCTCTCAGACTGACTTCAGATCAGAAGATGAGTGATGTGGAGGAAGAGGAGAACAGAGCAGAGTCTCTAGTATCAGGCTGTCTGTCTATGAAGAGTAACTTTTCCAAAGACGAACCTCCATTCTTCAGTAATGAACCTGGACCCTCAGACACAAAGTAAGAGAACTGCTACTAATGCATTTATCAAATGACTCATTTTCACAGTTTTTTTAGCTTTTTCTGTCTGTTTTGTGGTTGTGTAGTAAGGTTTTATAAATTCTCTCCACCATTTATTGTTTCTGAAGGTCAAGAACGAACATCCATGGGCAGTACTGATGTAAAAGTTATCTGCAGATAATAAAAAAGGCAGAAAATAGTGTCCGGGTTGGATCAGTGGGTAGAGCAGGCGCACATATACATGGAGGTTTATGCCTCAACGCAGAGGTCCAGTGTTCGAGTCCGACCTGTGACTATTCACTGCATGTCTTCCCCCTCTCACTCTCCCCTTTCTCACCTAGTGTCCTCTCCATTAAAGACAGAAAAACCCCAAAAAACAATCTTTAAAAAAATGGGCAGAAAATAGTCAAATGTAGATTTTGGCCACTTGTGTTTTTTAGAATATTTAAAATACCAACCAAGATAAATTCATTATAAGTGCTACTTACTTGGCAATAAATCCTTTTTCTGATTCTGATTATATTCATGCCTTCATTTAATAGTTGATTGTACAAAGTGACATATAACCGAAAGACTTACAGAAAAGGAAACAGTATGGACATGCTGGTGTACCACAATATTTAGACCACTTCTAGCGTTTATCTGTGTTTTAAGCCCCCAACGTCACCTTCCAGGCAGTGCTGCCTGGAAGTCACTAGGATTAGGAAATTGTTATAGTTAGGGTTAAGGTTAGGCATAAGCGTCGATTTCGGTGGGGACGGTGGCTACGCGTACCTACCAGATTTCATCATGAATCATTTTGTACCCACCATTTTTTTTGAAAACCTTGAGCTCAATTTAGTTTAAAAAAAAAAAAAGTCCATAACACATATAATTCTTGAGCGACAGATGCCAAAAAATCCACAACAATCTCTGTCCCCACAACCAGCTGCATGCTTCTCTGTTCACAACACTGCTGTCGGGACATTCTGCTTAACGTGAAAAAGCTTAACGTGGTTTAATGTACCTAAACAACGATGATCACCAAATTTCTCATGGCCATATCTTGAAATGAACACTTAAGCCTGTCAAAAGAACTAAACCGATTATATAATATATCTCACAAAGCATTTTCTTCTTCTGTGGCGAGGAAAAAGCTTGTACCTAAACAATGACCAATGATTACCAAATTTCTCTCTAATATTGCTCCTCGTAACCACTGAAAACTGTCAAAAAATCGAACCAGAAATGTGGTGATGATTGATCGTTGTTTAGGTATATTAAATCACTTTAAGCTTTTTCATTTTAGGACTTATAAAGCCCATGAGAACCATGGGGAGTCAAGCAACAGCTGCTCCGCTGCCCTGCTGAAAATATGAAGCAGAAACGCGTCAGATGTCAGATAACGTCCATAATAATTGGACTTTGGGTTTGATTTTTTGACAGTTGACACGGTGGTTATGAGGAGCAATATTAGAGAGAAATTTGGTAATCATTGATCATTGTTAGTGGGGGAAATAAGTATTTGACCCCTTGCTGATTTTGCAGGTTTGCCCACTTACAAAGAATGCAAAAATCTACAATTTTAATCATATGTACATTCTAACAGTGAAAGACAGAATCCCAAAGAAAATTCCAGAAAATCACATCATATGAATTTATTAAAATTAATAACCATCTGATGAGGAAAAACAAGTATTTGACCCCCTGGACAAACACCATGTTAATATTTTGTAGAAAAGCCATTATTGGCCAGCACAGATGTCAAACGGTTTTTATAGTTGGTGACAAAGTTTGTGCAGGGATGTTGGCCCACTCCTCCCTGCAGACAGCCTCCAAATCATTCAGGTTCCGAGGTTGTCGCCTGGCAACTCGAATTTTAAGCTCCCTCCAAAGATTTTCAATCGGATTCAGGTCTGGAGACTGGCTAGGCCACTCCAGAACCTTGATGTGCTTCTTCTTCAGCCACTCTTTTGTTGCTTTGGCGGTGTGCTTAGGGTCGTTGTCGTGCTGAAACACCCATCCTCGACCCATCTTCAGCTCTCTCACTGAGGGAAGGAGATGTCGGTCCAGAATTCCACGATACATGGCCCCGTCCATCCTCCCCTCAATACGATGGAGTTGTCCCGTCCCCTTGGCTGAAAAGCACCCCCAAAGCATGATGTTGCCACCACCATGCTTGACGGTGGGGATGGTGTTCTTTGGGTTGTACTCGGTGTTCTTTGCCCTCCAAACACGACGAGTTGAGTTGAGGCCAAAAAGTTCTATTTTGGTCTCATCTGACCACATCACCTTCTTCCAGGCCTCTTCTGAGTCGTCCAGGTGGTGAATGGCAAACTTCATGCGGGCCTGTACATGTTTCTTCTTGAGCAGGGGGACCTTGCGTGCGCTGCAGGATTTCAATCCATGACGGCGTAGTGTGTTACCAACCGTTTCTTTTGTAACTGTGGTCCCAGCTGCCTTCAGTTGATTCATCAGTTCCCCCCTTGTGGTTTTGGGATGATTCCTCACCGTTCGCATGATCAGGGACACCCCACGAGGCAAGATCTTGTGTGGAGGCCCAGACCGAGGGAGGTTGGCGGTGGTGTGGTGCTTCTTCCATTTCCTGATAACTGCACCGACAGTTGATCTTTTCTCTCCAAGTTGCTTTCCGATTCTCTTGTAGCCCATCCCAGCCTTGTGCAGATCAACAATCTTGTCCCTGATGTCCGTAGAAAGCTCTTTGGTCTTGCCCATGGGGGTGATGTTGGATGCTGGTTGTTTGGGTGTTCACAGGTGTCTTTTATACAGGTAACGAGGTGAGGCAGGTGTATTTGATGTAGATAATTGGTTCGGATTGGGGCTGTGTCTTAAAGAAAGACTAACTGGCTTGTAGGAGCCAGAATACTTGCTGTTTGTCCAGGGGGTCAAATACTTGTTTTTCCTCATCAGATGGTTATCAATTTTAATAAATTCATATGATGTGATTTTCTGGAATTTTCTTTGGGATTCTGTCTTTCACTGTTAGAATGTACATATGATTAAAATTGTAGATTTTTGCATTCTTTGTAAGTGGGCAAACCTGCAAAATCAGCAAGGGGTCAAATACTTATTTCCCCCACTGTACATTAAACCACGTTTTTATTCATTAGTAAGCTACAGGACAGCATCTTTCAAAACATGACCTGCGCGAAAAGAAAAAAAAAAAAAAAAGTAGGCTATGCGTCATTATACCCAGCATTTCTGGAAATGTACTTCCAATTGCGTCTCTGTCCCCAGCACATTTCAAACCACACTCACGGCCATGAGGTTAGGGTTTGGTGTGTCACTGCCCGATGTGAGTCGAGTGCAGATGTGAGTCACTCATGCGTCACTTTGCGACAAGTAGCCTCCAAGATGCTAATATCAATACAGTGAAAATTGACCTACAACGAACTTCGTTCACTGCTGGCTACAAGTTAGCAATCAAACACAACAAAGGCTGTCACTTGTATGGCGTTTTGAGCAAACGTTAGCAATCAAGCAATCCTAGATAGCTAAAACATTTTTTAAATGATTTCCATCATCTGTTATTGTATGTAAAGAGAAAAGTTTATTATTTTATGGATTTCACAAATTACAGTAAGCCAGTTTATGCAGTTAACCATTTAAATCTGAGCATGCGCGACTCACATCTGCAATCGACTCACATCGGGCAGTGACAAGGTGCCTTGAAGTCAACGGTCGCAGCGCTGCCTGGAAGGAGACGTTGGGGGCTTAAAACACCATTGAGCACTTCTAACCTCAGTTCAAACCTAACTCACTCAAAGTAAGCTGCTCAAAGTGACTGTGAAACATTAAAGGACATAATCAGCTCTCTTTAATGGAGGACTTTTATTGTGAAGGAGATGCAGAAAGCATTGAGTTTGAATTAATAAACAAACGACAGATCACTAAATGTTTAACTAGACAGTCTGACAGAAAAGCAGGTATTAGTGTTCATGAAAGCAGGAGAGTTGAAATAAAATGGAACATTTTCATTACAGGCTGAATTCAAACGGAGCAGTAACAACACTTTTACTGTTCTCTTGGAACATCTGAGCTTTGAGACAGTTTTGGTCAACTTTTGATATTTTTCAACAACAGTCTACAATCATTTTAGCGATAAAGACATGTCTTCACAGAGAGAGGAAGATGAGTGATGTCTCTGAGGAGGAGCAGCTGTCCAGAACTAGAGCTGGACTGCAGTCAGCCGGTCAGACCTGCACTGTACAAAGTAAGTCTTTACATCTGTCTGCTGATGTCTTCATATCTAAAACCACGACTTGTTGTTATCATCACAAATAGCATTACATTTTAAGTCCATCAGAAATTTAGTTGCATGTTTTTTCTGCTCCAGTGAACATATTGGCTCTGTATCACTTTTCCTGTGAAGACATTTTTGTAATTCATCCCTGCAATACACTATCTTTGAATGAGCACAAATTCCATGATAAAATTTTAGGAAACAACAGTGTTTTCAAATGTCTCCAAATTTAGGGGCTCAGAAATGCCAGAGTAGTGTGAACGTGAGACATAAACATAGCAAAAGATTATTTTTCAATTTTTCTCTGACTTTTTTCTTTTGCTAGTGAATGGTGGTCAGCGTGAATATAAGCACCGTCTGAAGATGACATGTGAATGTGTGACTGAAGGAACTGATACAAGAAGTGAAACTCCCCTCAACAGGATCTACATTGGTGTCTACATAACAGACGGATGGAGTGAAGAAGTTAACACCCAACATGAGGTTTGGCAGCTTGAGACAGCTTCCAAGATGGAGACCCTCCATAAAACTCCAATCGAGTGCAGCGACATCATTAGAGTCTTACCTGATCAACAAAAACCCATCAGAGTCGTTCTGACTATCGGTGTCGCTGGCGTTGGAAAAACCTTCCTAGTGCAGAAATTCTCTCTGGACTGGGCCGAGGGTTTGAAAAACCAAGACATCAGTCTGGTGATCCCTCTTTCATTCAGGGAGCTGAACTTGGTCAAAGATGAGCAGTACAGTCTTCTGGAGCTGCTCCGTGTTTTCCATCCAACGTTGCAGAAGGTCACAGCGGAGCAGCTCGCTGGCTCTAAACTTCTCTTCATCTTTGATGGCCTGGATGAAAGCAGACTTTCACTGGATTTCAACAACAATGAGGTTGTTTCTGATGTCACACAGAAGTCATCGGTCAACGTGCTGTTGACAAACCTCATCGCGGGGAAGCTGCTTCCCTCGGCTCTCGTCTGGATAACTTCCCGACCTGCGGCAGCCAATCGGATCCCTCCTGCGTGGGTTGACAGGATAACAGAAGTACGAGGCTTCACTGACGCCCAGAAGGAGGAGTACTTCAGGAAGAGAGTCAAGGATAAAGAGCTGTCCAGTAGAATCATCTCCCACATCAAGACCTCCAGGAGCCTCCACATCATGTGTCTGATCCCAGTCTTCTGCTGGATCACTGCTACAGTTCTGGACCACATGTTGACTACAGACCAGAGAGGAGAGCTGCCCAAAACCCTGACTGACATGTACGCACACTTCCTGCTGGTTCAGACAAAGAGGAAGAAGCAGAAGTATGATGAGGGACATGAGATGAGTCCACAGGAGCTGATGGAGGCTGACAGGGAAGTTCTTCTGAAGCTGGGGAGGCTGGCGTTTGAACAGCTGGAGAAAGGAAACATCATGTTCTACCAAGAAGACCTGGAGCGCTGTGGTCTGGATGTCACGGAGGCCTCGCTGTACTCAGGAGTTTGTACAGAGATCTTAAAAAGGGAGAGTGTGATCTTCCAGAAAACAGTCTACTGCTTTGTTCATCTGAGCGTTCAGGAGTTTCTGGCTGCAGTCTATTTCTACCACTGTTACACCAACAGGAACACAGAGGTACTGAAGGACTTCCTGGAGAAAGACAAGAACAGTGACTCATTTCAGTATCTATCCCTGACTGAGGATGATGATGATGACACTGACTCATCTCTGGATGTCTTCCTGAAGAGAGCCATGGAGAAATCCCTTGAAAGTAAGAATGGCCACCTGGACCTGTTTGTCCGCTTCCTTCATGGCCTCTCTCTGGAGTCCAACCAGGGACTCTTAGGAGGCCTGCTGGGTAAGACAGACAACAGTCCAGAAATCATCCAGAGAGCAATCAACAACCTGAAGGAAATGAGCAGTTATTATAGTTCTCCTGACAGAAGCATCAATATCTTCCTCTGTCTGACGGAGATGAACGACCACTCAGTCCATCAGGAGATCCAAGTGTTCCTGAAGTCAGAGAACAGATCAGAGAAGAAACTCTCTGATATCCACTGTTCAGCTCTGGCCTACATGCTGCAGATGTCAGAGGAGGTTCTGGATGAGTTGGACCTGAGGAAGTACAGCACATCAGCAGAGGGCAGACTGAGACTGATTCCAGCTGTGAGAAACTGCAGAAAGGCTCTGTAAGTCCAGATATGATTAATATTACATTTAGGTACTGTAAGTCTGAAGCCATCAGTGTAAGAGTAAAGATACACTCTTTACACACATGCACACTATTAAACTGTTGAAGTTTTCTTAAATTAATATTTAAACTTGCCCGTCACAACAGTATTTTTTACAGTATAAACAGTGTCTGCATTATGTTTCTATATTGTGTCTTATGTATATACTGATAAAGACATATTTCTTATCTGCTGGAAGTAACGTGAAGTTTAAGCTTTTTTAGAATTTTATTCTGTTATTTCTATCATAGTTTCGTCAGCAGTTTCTGAACATGGACATAACAACAACTTGATGAGGGGAAACGTCAACTAGCTCAGGCAACGCTGATTCTCTCATGCAGCCTGTTTTAAATAGTATATATAGTTATATTAACATAATATTATTTATTTTATCACAGACTTTCTGACTGTGTACTCTCTGAGAATCACTGTGAAGTTGTGGCCTCAGCTTTGAAGTCCAACCCCTCCCATCTGAGAGAGCTTGACCTGAGTTTTAACAGGTACATGAGAGATTCAGGAGTGGAGCGTTTGCAGGCTGGATTGAAGAGTCCACACTGTATACTGGAGATTCTGAGGTCAGTTCATGTACTTTGCTCTTGTAAAGTGTATATCTAGCAAATTTAAATCCATAACAGAATTTTCTTTTCAGAATTTTAATTCCCTTTTTCTGGTTTTGTCTGACCACATATCACAACAACTCTTCACCACTCTACGTCTGCTTAAACTGAGACACATGAGAGAGACACATATTAGTAATGTTAGCCACAACAACTTTTTATTGTTTTTAAATGTAAACAAGTACATCATTCAGACAGCAGTACAGGCATATTGCAATCACAGAAAAAAGATCTAGAGGCAACCCTGGTGGTTGTAAACAACTGTGGCCCAAGTGCCCGAACCTCCGGTAACGTTAGCAGTTAGCACGTGTTAGCATGGAGGCGTTAGAACCAGTCGGGATCACTTTACCGGTACTTGGTCTCAATTTTTTTGCGAGTAACTAACTTTAGTACTCCATATAATTTAATGCAAGCACATGAATGTTGAAGTAACTGAAAATGCCCCTCACTACTATGTTAGCTGTGATGGAAATTGATGAAGCTCAATGCTTACGTTAGAAAATTAGGAAATTATTATTAATTTCTCTGCGTCCTTTTGGGCTCTAAGCAGTCTACGACTTTTAAATGCATCTTCAGTATTGACCCGTATTTAACCATGACTCTGGTTATGCAACTTTTTAGAAAGATACCAAGTTTTTTGTAGGTCGGGTAGAATCTATCTTTGTTATTCCGGTTTGTTTAGTTTCTGCTACCATTGCTGCAGCCCGTTGTTTCATGTCTGGCAACCAGGGTGTCAAAATAGGCGGTTGACAACAACACACACGCCAACAACAAGAAACAGGAGAAAAGGAGAAAATACCGGCTTTAGTATTGTTGTCAGAGAAGATAGTATTTCATCTTAGCATGTTTCCTTAATATCTGATGACATGGTAATTTTTTTAATTAAATACAGTAAATATATTACACATTGGATCTTCAAACGCACATACAGAACCACCGAGAGAGAAAGAAAGCATGTTTCAAATGCAGGTGTTTGAAGTGTCTTAAATCGTGTCTGATCTGTCATCACCAACAGGTGACACTTCTGCTATGTTTACACGTGGGCGGCTATTTTCATACACGTACATTTCAACCTCTCCGTTTAAAAAAATAACATTGTGCACAGCTGTCAGTTTTCAGAAAAGTGTTCGTTTACATGTACCTGTGTATATATGCCGTTAATGCCGTCAAGAGCACGCCAGACCTGTAGGTGGCAGTGTAACAAGATGCTCAAGCCCACGTTAGCCAATCAGAATCCAGAAAATAGCAACAACAGCAACGTGTCTCTTCCTCTTTCTCTTCTCTCGGCTGCCAAAACCTCTGTTTGTCTCAGTTTACATGCGAACGTGCAAACAGATCTCAAAAATCTCCACTCTGGCCAGAGTTTTTAGAAAGACTCGTTTTCAGAGGCAAATTCTCCGTTTGCGTGTAAACGAAGGGCACAAACGAAGGTAAATGTCTCCGGTTTTCAAAATAACCATGTACGTGTAAACAGGGCCTTCATCATGTGTATGTTGCTTCCTGTCAGAAAAATGATGTCATCCTGTTGGGTTCAGGTGCTTGGAGTTTCTGTTTTCTAAAGTTCTACATACATTCTAAACCCTCTTTAGCTCTGAATACTTTAGTAAAAATAGTAATTGTTTACTTTACCTTACACATTGTTTTTTGTTTCCTTTGTAAACCGAGTGATTTTATGATTTGTCTGTAATATTTTGCTACTTTGTGAAGAACTATAAATAAAGATTTTTATAATTATTGTATTCTAAAGTTGCATTATTCATTCTTTTTTTCAGATTGACTTACTGCGAGCTGTCTGATATCAGCTTTGCGTATCTAACCTCAGCTCTGAAGGCCAACCCCTCCCATCTGAGAGAGCTGGAGCTGACAGGAAACAGGCTGCATGATTCAGGAGTAAAGCAGCTGTGTCATTTTCTGGAGAGTCCACTCTGTAGACTGGAGACTCTGAGGTCAGTTCACTGACTCTCTGTTACTATTATAGTTTGTATATGTTATTTTACTGTTATTAACAATTGAACCAAAGATAAATTACATCCATAAAGTTGTAAATTTCCTGTTAATTGTTTTCCTGTTTCTTGTCTAAATTTACTATAGTCTAAATTGAAAATACTGGAGAGATGCTCCCCGGTCCCTGCTGCCCAGACTCAGTTCACAGGGGTCGAGAAAGCTGAACGCAATGTCCCACAATTGACATTTGTTAACATTTGTTGGCTTAACGTTACTGCAAAAAACACTAAAAAGACAGAGATCTCGCGGTCCTCTGTACCCGACAAACAGCAACCCTTTCTCAGCTAAACGTTACTGCAACAACTGCTTAAAAGACAGATCTTCTTTACCCGACTAACACCAACCATTTCTTGGCTAAACGTTACTGCAACAGCCGCTAAAAAGAAGCCGACCTCACGGTTGTCTCTACCCAGGTCACAGTCACCATTTGTTGGCTACGACCGCTGAACAGAAGCAGGGGAAGAATTTCTGCAGGGGAAGATTTTCGATAATACTTTGCAGTCCCTGTGATATGTAAAAATGAAATAAACATTTGCCGTTCTTCCATTTAGAATATAACTTTGTCTAAGTTTATGTGTATATGAATAAAAATGTGTTGTTGCATGATCTACAAAATAATTTACTAAAAGCAGCTTGTCTATACAGTAATACATCATATATTATGGTTACGGGAATCATCTTACTGTCCAACATATCATAACCTTGAAGCTGGTGATGGTAACATTAGCCACAAGAATTTTCCATAACGTATCATACCATAAATTGCGGGCGACCATTAGAGAATGTAAGTTGTTTCCCAATTCAACAATTCAGGCTACACTGTTGTTTTGCCAAAGTTAATTTGGCATTGTCAAGTGTTTTGTAGCGGTGAGGTGCCCACACTTGAAAAGGACCAGACTTGGGATTTCACTCAGAAGAATGTTTATTCTTTTCCTTTTATCAGTTGATACAATGATGCAACAGGATCAGGAAACAGGTGAAAACCTTTAAATAATTAAAGAAAAAGAAACAACAGCATTAGACAAACAGGTATTTTTATCACATAAAAGATCAAATGCACTCTACTGGTAACACAGCTTGGTTTTACCCTAGAAACTATCAATCTAAACATTTAGTGTTTCAGTTTAACATCTTCTTTAAACCATGCAGTCATCAATTACTCTAAACTTTATCTCCAACATTAACACATGTACCATTAACACATTTCCCTCATTTAACACCAAACAGACAACCAAACAACTAAACAAACAAACGGACCAATCAGACAAAATGATCCAAAAATGAGAGTCTGTGAAAACAAGATTCCAAATGAGCTTACCGCTAGCCTGTCACGATCAAAAGTCCCAGTTCCTCACAGTAAAAGAGTTTGTACTTCTGCCGTACTCTTTGTCCGTCTTCCCCTCACAGTGAACTAATGCCTATTTGAGCCACTGACTAAGCAAGAGCTCCTAATTACCCTAATTCAGTTCACCTGGTTGAGCCTGCACCAGAGTGCGTGCACAGCCACTAGAGGGCTGTTATGCAGAGCATGCTCAGGGGAGGCGGCAAGCAGCAGACAGAAATGACAGGTACACAGAAGACAGCCACACCTCCGCCAGATTAGCGCGACAGGCATGATGTCACCATGACGACTGAAAACATTCCCCATTTTGTTGTGTACTCATCGAATTACAACGGCAAACAGTTCAATGATCCTTCTACCCATTTTATTTCTATGACAACAATACACAGGCCAAAATAAAAGCAGGCACTCATCCCATAATGGAAAATTTAGAAGGATAAAATACTGGCTTTAGCATTGCTGTCAGAGGAGATAGTATTTCAACTTAGCATATTTCCTTAATATCTGGTGACATATTGCTTTGGTTTCTGTTCATTTCAATGTGTTCTGTTGTGTCTGAGCATTACTTTTGATCCTTCAGAACACACAGTTTAAAGGGCAAATAGTGATCCTCTAATCACAGACTTGACTGAAATCAGCAGCATGTTAATCATCTGTGTTGACATGAATAGGTGTATGATTTTTCTGGTTTATTTATTCTTTTTTCAGATTGTGGAGCTGCAGTGTGTCAGAGATTGGCTGTGCTTCTCTGGCCTCAGCTCTGAAGTCCAACCCTTCCCATCTGAGAGAGCTGGAGCTGAGTAACAACGAGCTGCAGGATTCAGGAGTGAAGCTGCTGTCTGATCTTCTGGAGAAGCCAGAATGTAGACTGGAAGCTGTGAGGTCAGACACCATTTTTTTTTACTTCTGTGCTAAGATTAATATGATGTGAAAGTTGTAGTGACAATAAACTGCATTTTAACAGTATCTTAATGTTTAAGTTTTCTTCTTCAGTCCATTGACTGTGGCGGAGCAATACTGAGCTACACATATAAAACCTCAATATAACAACAAAAATCCTACACTGGATAATGTACTACGAACTTCCTAAATACTTGATTTTAATCTGATATTCCTTTATCATGTTTTTTAAATAAATGATGATTAAAAAAACAAAAATACTCCGAACATATTTAAATAATCTCTATTTTAACTATCGGAAAATATCAAATATATTCAGTATTATCTTTTTCCAACGTTTTTAAGAAGCTATATTATGCTGATGATACTGAAGAATAAAGATTCTTTGGTTTTATGACTCCACTATTCCTAAAAGAAATATGGTAAATGTCTTTTGTTCACATTTCTCCTAGCATATTTGTTATCTTTGTAAACTTTGGGATTTATAGTTGAATCTTAAATCAATATCTGTTGGTTTTTATTTGTGTTTGGCTGCACAACAAGAGTTTGTATAGCTTGCCACTGGTGGAGCTGGCAGAGGTTTAAAAGGTAAAGTCACTACATCTTTATTGAAGTAGCAGCACACTGTCATTAATATTATTGAAGGCTCTTTTTCACTTTTTGTATTTTACAGTTTTTAACCTGCATCCTCTTGGGTTCAGATGTTTTGAGTTTCCTTTTTCAAAACTTCTACAATCTAAACCTTCTTCAGCTCTAAACAGATTATTAATTGAATGATTTCATACAGGAACACTGTCTTCTAAAGTTACATCATGTATTCTTTATTCAGATTGAGGGGCTGTGGTCTGTCAGATATCAGCTGTGCTTATCTGGCCTCAGCGCTGAACTCCAACCCCTCCCATCTGAGAGAGCTGGAGCTGGGCTCCAACAAGCTGCAGGATTCAGGAGTGAAGCAACTGTGTGGTTTTCTGGAGGGTCCATCTTGTAGACTGGAGTGTCTGAGGTCAGTTCACTGACTCTCTGTTACTATTATACAGGGTTCATGCGTTTTGAAAAAAACCTGGAAAAGTTTCCTGGAGGCCTGGAAAGGTTTTGGAAACATAAAAAGACCCAGAACGTTTTGGAAAAGTCATGAAAATGTTTTTAACACAGCATAATAATATGTCAATAAATGAATTTTCACGTCGTCTTAATCTTAACGTTCTATTCGGGGCACGATATTACGAATTCTACTATGAACCACATAAATTGTCATTCATTTTATAGTTAAACCTCTGAGAGTAAACTTTAACACAGCTTTGTATTCTTATTGTATAATGTCGACTGACATTTTTAAGGAACACATAGTCATGGAAATTTGCCGAAAAGTATTGGTTAAAATGCGTATGAACCCTGATTATAGATCTTATATGTTAATTAACAATAGAATCCAATTTGTGTACAAACATAACCTACATCCATAAAGTTTAAAAAAGATAAAAATGTCCTTTTGTTCATATTTTCATGTTTCTTGTACTAAATTTAGTCTCCAGTCACAAAATACTTGTGTTTGTTACAGAAACTGTAGAAAATGTCCACTGTTAGTTGTTAAAGTAAATTAATGTTTATTGTGGTGGGTTTTTCTAGTAGCAGTTATTCTGAATCAAGGAATTTTCAGGGAGAGCGGATGTTGCAATGATGTTTATTCTATAAAAAATGGAGTTAGTCTGCAGAGCAACTTCTTCAAGCATCATACATTAGTTTTATACATTGGGAGGATGGACCTTTTTTGTCTAAAGTCTGAGATAACATTTTTATCCACATAATTTCTTCTTTTTTCAGATTGTGGGAGTGCAGTTTGTCAGAGATCAGCTGTGCTTATCTGGCCTCAGCGCTGAAGTCCAACCCCTCCCATCTGAGGGAGCTGGACCTGGGCGACAACAAGTTAAAGGATTCAGAAGTGAAGCTGCTGTCTGATCTAAAGGAGAGTCCACACTGTAGACTGGAGACTCTGGAGTAAGTACAGGGTTGGAGTCAGTCCATTCTGGTTTCAGCAGTATTTAACTAAACACAGTTGGTATCACAGCAGAGATCCAGTATTTCCTGTAAACCTCCAACCTTCTCCGTGAAGCTGTGAGAGAAGAATGGTGACAGGCTTCAGGATTGGACAGAGAGAAAGAGAGTAGTCAGCCAATCATGTGATCATGTGTTTGAGTTGATGTGAAGACGACTGTTGGTGTTGTGTTCATGTCTGCAGGAAATAAATCTAGATAAGAGCTGACAGCATTACAATGTGTACAGAGACATCAAACTGTCTAACCATCAAATCTGATCAAAGTATTTGTTCTCTCATTTCAATACTAAACAACCAATCAGTTCATCTTTGTCACAGCTCCGACATCAGTCTGACTGAAGCCTGCAAATCACTGGCTCTAATTTAATAGAAAAATCATTACATTTAGTAACCATGTGGTCTATATATAGACCAGAAGATCTACTGAAGTCCAGTAAAGACAGCTGAGGCTTTACTGTTCAGTCTTTGTAATGTCAGACCTTTAATATAATATATACTGTACATCTGTCCTTCTGCCATTTGTTTTGTCCAAATATTTCCCTAACAGACTCTATATTTACTTATTCTTCATGTAATATTTTAAAGTACAATAAACATTCAGATGTTTTTTACAGCTTTGAACCCAACAGCAGTAAAGTTATTATTAAAGTGAGCAGTAAATGTCTCTCTGTTGCTGCAGAAATGATGTGTTCAGGACTCTCAGCAGTTTATTTCCACTGTATACTTAAGTGAAATCTGCAGAGCCAACAGACTTGATGCCCAAAGTCTCTGTAGGTCTGTGAGCTTCACTTCAACATGTTAATATGAGAGCTGAAAGGAAGCAGGCTACACTACACAGCCTCTCCACTTGTGGTCTGAACAGGACTGAAGTCCTTACTGGTCTTAAGTTATGTGCTGCATCACTGACAGACAGTCTCCTTAAAAATCGCATTTATCATTTCTGTTGTCTTCTCTCAACAGATGGAAGTGATCTCAGTGATTTAAAAGTTGGATGTGTTGAGACACAGTGTGGAGTCCACCATCCTCCCTGGGTGTTCCTCTGGATCTGACAGAGTATCATCAGTGTATATGGACTGCTCTGCTGCTGCTCTGTCCTTCACAGTCACTGCAGACACACTGAAACTCCTCCACTCCTTCTGCTCTACACTCAACCACCTCCTCCTCCTGGACCTGGGTTTCATTTCCTCTTGATTCATTCAGATATTCTGAACTCAAAGTTTCCCTGCAGATTAGTTCTGTAGATTACAACAGCTGTAAATTAACACATTTAGATGGATATTTTTGCTTTGCTTTCTGTTGCAGCTACACCCTTTGGAATGATGCTGTATTGCAGTAAATTATCACATATTTCTGGATAACAATGGAAGTTGATATTGCATATATGAAGTTACCTTATTACCACCATTACCAGCCGTTTCTTATATTATAACATATATACACATACAGTATTTGCTTGTAACAAACAGCACCTTAATGTTTTATATTGTATATATTTTGATTTGATTTATTTAATTGTATCAAGAATGCCATAAACATGAAAAGACATCTAGTACAATCGAGGATAATAAAGTCCAGGGGCCTCATTTATAAAACCTGTTACGCAAGAAAAAGTTGCGTGAAGCAGGGTGAAATTTGTCGTCGCAACATTCCTCGCAATAGTCGGGATTTATAAAGAATTTCCGTGCGTAAAAATTTTCCCAGTTTTCCGCAACCTTTTGACCACACGTGTGATCGTGCGTAATGCTCCCAATGTTTGTAGACTGCGTTTTAGTGAACTCCGATGGTATGCCCGTTTTCCGAACCTAACCCAGTTTTTGTTTTCCTGAACCCAACGATCCCGTTCTCGCTAAACCGACCCAGAGCCGGCGAGGGGCTGCCAGCAACGGGGGAGAGGCAGGGGCTCCTCCCACACCGAGCAGCGGAGGAAATGCGCTTTTCCTCCACTGCTCTCCCCTGCCTGTCCCTGTGAAATGCGTTGTTTGTTTGATCTGATTTGATTGAAAATCTTGTTTCTATTTTTTACCTTTTTAATAATTGAATTTCCTTGTTTTCTCACAAAAATCGAAAATGATCATATGATCATAAATGTGATCTCACAGGGGTTAATGGCAAATATGAACCATAAATGATGTAGTCCTATGTATCATTGTTAATTGAGATATATCTTTTACATTACATTATTAAGTTTGTGTAACAAAAATATGAACACTACACAAGGGTTAAGGCTTCCAAACAGGATTTTGTTTCAATGTCCTACCTCTGTTAGGAGCACATCGATCTCACAATCACTGAATCATGTTTTTTTCCCCATTTTTCCATTTCGTGATTGGTGATCAAGGGCTCCTTTCAAGGCTGGAATATTCATTGATTGATTAACATGGACCTTATTAGGATAAATATGGGACAACCTTGGGAGGAGCGTGAGGCTTGTGCAGGACCGCATAAGGTAACGCACGTCCATATTTATAACGAGAAGAGTGCGTACCGGTGTGCGCCGCAAGGTGTTATGAATCAGAATATTGTTTTTGCGTACGAAAATTTTCACAATAGAATCTACGCACAGTTTTATAAATGAGGCCCCAGGACTTATTTCCATTGTGGTCCTCATATATTGTTTCATGTGAACTGATTAACATGTATGCAAAACGATTACAATTTCACACAGGAAAATAATCCTATTTAAGTTTTTGTTGTAAAATAAATGAGGCTTTTACTGTATTAGAGTTTGATGTGACTGAACACAGACACGTGAAGTCAACCTTTGGAGCTTTTCCGCCTCAGAAATCAATGTTGAAGCAGCTGTTATCTCCACTGTTCGGCTCATTCAGAACGCAGCAGCTCGACTTGTCTTCAACCTCCCCAAGTTCTCTCACACTACTCCGCTCCTCTGCTCTCTTCACTGGTTACCAGTTGCTGCCCGCATCCGCTTCAAGACACTAGTACTTACATACAGGGCCACGAACGGTTCAGCCCCAGCTTACATCCAGGACACAGTCAAACCATACACAGGAGACCAGCGACGAAGATGAAACCCCTCAAGAGGTTGAACAGGATGATGAAAGGTCAGCTGGTCCAGGGCCCGCCGACAAGGCAACTGGAATAGCCCCAGGAACCAAGGCAACAGGATCAGGAGTCAGCGGGTCCGCCAACAAAACACGAGGGGCAGGAGTCGTTGTGGCCCCGAACAAAGGCAATGTCTCTGGGACGACGGAGACTGGCAAGGTCTCTGAGGTGCCGGACAACGGCAAGGACTCTGGGAGGTCGGTCATCGAAGACTCTGGACGGCTGCACGTCAGTCTCAAGGCCGCAGGACAGCTCGGGCTCGCTGGACAGATGAATAGTGAGGACTCTGGGCTGAATAGAGGTTGAAGCGGGCGACAGGAGGCATGTTTTTTCTGTTTCACAAAACTGTCCCTAGTGATTTTGTCTTGCAAAAACATCAACTGAAAAAAGAAGAGTGACATTCAATTAATCTCTTTTTGTTTATTCACTTCACAGATACTTGGCTTCCAGTGACTAATTGATCAGCCTTGCATTTAACTACCGCTTTGGCCACACAGTGAGGAACTCTGTGCATATGCTGTGTGCTGCCATTGAAAAGGTCATGATGCAGACATTTTAGCCCCGGCCGACTGCAGACTCATGGAAGGAGGTAGCTTAACGCTTCTGGGATAAATGGAACTTCCCAAATTGCCTGGGAGCACTTGATGGGAAACGTATTGTGATTCAAGCACCACCACTGTCCGGTAGTCAGTACTTTAATTACAAAAAGATTTTCTCCATCGTCCTTTTGGCAGTCTTGGATGCAGACAACCGGATCAGGTGCATTCAGGTGGGGGACTTTGAAAGAACCTCTGATAGTGGGGTGTATGCAGGTTCAGATTTGGGGAGGGAAATGGAGAACAGCACTCTAGATGTTCCTCCTAGTACCTCTCTGCCTGGTGCTGCTCACCTCGGGGATGTCACACATGTCATGGTGGGTGACGCTGCGTTCCCTCTGAAGCCATACCTAATGAGACCCTAGCCAGGACAGAACCTCATCCACAGGAAGAGGATTTTCAACTACAAACTCTAGACAGCAAGGATGGTAGTTGAAAATGCCTTCGGCATTTTGGCGTCAAGTTGGAAGATTTTTCATCGCAGGATTAACCTGCACCCCAAAAATGTGGACACTTGTGATGGCAGCATGCATCCTGCTCAATTTTCTCCTTGCCACAAGTGTAAATGTACGGCTTCTGGAAGAGGCACAGGAACGGGGAAGACACATGGTGCCAGTGAGAAACATGGGGGGGAAACAGGGCATCAAGAGAAGCCTGTGCTGTTAGGGAGAGCTTTGCCACTTCCTTCACCTCCACCGAGGGCAGTGTGTCCTGGCTCGACAGCATGGTGTGAAAAGACTTGTCATTACTGTTGACTGAAACCCTGTTTATTTTTGTATTGTGTGTATGTGTTTTTTTTTTTTAATGGTGTGAAGTATTGGTTTATCAGCCCCCCGGTTTGCAAGTGTGAAAGTAACACCTACATGGTCATGTTGTCAGTACACCAACAGTGAGGCAGTCTCTACAGCACATCCCCCCACAATAAGCTTAAACAGTACTGTTGTAACACACAAAAGATGGAACTGTTATTTTTTTCACTTTAACAAATGTCAACCACAATATTTAATAAATGGTTAAATTATTTATATATGTGTATATATATATACGTATATATGAATTCTTCATATGTGTATATATACAATATATATTGTACTACTGTACTATATATATATTTAACTTATTAATATATATAAGCTTAACTCAAATTTAACTTACTTCATTACATAACCTACCTGTTAATAAAGTTCTTAATGCAAATCAAACAACCCTGCAATGGCTGCTTAATTCAAAGTTTCAAGTTTCAAAGAGGATTAGAGCCACACATGAGCAAATGTATTTGTATTCATAATTCTGACTTTATTCTAAGAATTCTGACTTTAATCTCTGGAAACGTGCACAGCCAGGCCCGGATTGGCTAATCAGGAGCACCAGAAAAATTCCTGGTAACACTATAATAATGGTACATGAATTATCATTATCATGCATGAATTCATGCATGTAGTACTTCATGAATTATCATTAATGTACAATAATTAATAGTATCTCATGCATGACTTAATGCAGGAACAATACATTCATTAATTCATCCATTAAGGTGTTTCAATCATCATGATTTCTGATGTATTCATGATGTTCATGTTGTTTTTTTATTGCAACTTTATATTCTACTTCCTTATAATTAAAGACTAAGTTCATATCAATACATGATTGCTTTGTCAACACAAGTATGTTAAAGGTCCAATGGCATGAAAATTTCACTTTATGAGGTTTTTTAACATGAGTTCCCCCAGCCTGCCTATGGTCCCCCAGTGGCTAGAAGTGCAAAGCCCTGGGTATCCTGCTGCCTTTGAGAAAATGAAGGCTCAGACGGGCCGATCTGGAATCTTACCTCCCCTTTCTCTGCTTTGCCCACCCAGAGAATTTGGCCCACCCATGAGAGAGCAACCCAGTCTCATGGCAGTTCGTGAAATGGTCACGTCATTTAATCTATTGATTTGTGTACACGGGCACGTTTTTCTTGTTTCTTTCGTGGTGGCCAGTATATATATATATATATATATATATATATATATATATATATATATATATATATATATATATATATATATATATATATATATATATATATACACATATATAAGCTGCCTGTGTTGTACAGCTTCCTTTTCTGATACACATTTCCTGTTTGTCTACCCAACTGTCTGGTATGTTCCTTTTGTACCATATAAGGCTCGGGAAATGCAAATGGTTGTCCGGAGTACTTTTAACCACTTCCTCAATGACTGCATTCAACTCTCTGCAATGTGCACAAACACTAACCCTCTTTTCACACTGTTCAAAAGTGTGATCCTTGACATTGCTATGTCAGTAAAATGATCTAGCAGTGGACAGAGACAGAGGTTGACATGAAGAGATACATATTTAGACTTTTTTTTTATTTTCTTTTAAAGATTATTTTTTGGGGCTTTTTTCCCTTTATTATAGTGATTGTGGATAGACTGGAAAGGGGGAGAGAGATGGGGGATGACACGCAGCAAAGGGCAGCAGGTCGGATTCGGACTTTACGCCGCTGCAGGACTCAGCCAACGTGGGGCAAACGCTCTTACTGGGTGAGCTAGAGGCCGCCGCATATATTTAAACTTATACTAAACTGTGTAAAACTGTCAGTGTCAGACTAGAGTCTACAGGGAATTACTGTATTTCTGATTATCATAGACCGTCAGTCTGTCTCTCTTGTACTGAAGGCTGTGTTCACTTTTCTCAACAGGTTGGAGAAATGGCCTCAGATAATAAGACCGTCGCTGCCCTGGGTCGACCTTTCACCCTGGGAATGCTCTATGATGCTCGGACAGATGAACTGATCCCAGGTAAGTTCTCACAGTTCTACTTAAAGGAACTCTGAAGTAATTTCATAAAGCAGTAACACTATTTCAACCATAGGTGTAGAAGTCAATCAACTCCCCAAAAGAGATAAAAATAACCATTCAGCCCTAATCCTAACCCCTAACCCTATGAAAATAATTAGCAAATGCTTTGTAATTCTACTATGTAGATGTGACCATTTATTTGTTGACTATATTATGGGTGCATGATAAATTGTTGGTATATTATCCTGCACAGAATATGAAAAATTGAATTGTAAATACTGTAGAATTTCAGCCAATTATTACGTCTGTGGAGCCATTTTTACAACATCCCTGGACTACGGTTGCCCTATTTTCTTATACTGCACTGTAACTTCTATTCTTGTATTTTATGTAAAGCACTTTGAGTTGCCTTGTTGCTGAAATGTTCAAATAAAGCTGCCTTGCCTATGAAACCTGACTCTGATTGAGGATTGGTTCCAAATTAGTAATGGTCAAATACCTTGGTACTGCAAAATTCAGGGAGTGAGATTATTAGAGCAGAAAACAGTAGTTTTGGTGTCAATCTTAATTGTGTGTGCAGTCTTCCAACTCTTTGCATTAAAGCGGGGCTTTAATCTACTCTCAATCCAGTAGTTCCTTTTATTAAGTAGGTTTATGTCAAAGAATGAATAAAGCAATGAATATAGAAGCTGTTTAGGGAACTGCAGAAGAATATGCTGCAACATGTAGAAATCTAAATTATTGTCAGTTTTCTGTGACTTTACATTAAAATGATTTTCCAGTTATATCCGATGACTGATGGTTTCAAACTTCCATAGGTTTGACAATGTGGGATGATAAAACTCTACAAGACAAGATAACTGAAAGCTCTCAACACTCCAGTGCATTTGACATGGCTGCGTCTGACTCCACTGAATCCAAGTGCACTCTGCTGGATGTTGAAGCTTCTCTGAAGGTCAGTTTCCTGGGTGGACTGATTGAAGTTGAAGGATCTGCCAAGTATCTGAATGATCAGAAGAAATTCCACAATCAGAGCAGAGTGACACTTCAGTACAAAGCTACCACCAACTTCAAGCAGTTAATGATTGATCATCTAACCATGGAGCCCCAACAGATGGATGTCATTCAGAAGAGCTCAGCAACACATGTAGTCACAGGCATCCTTTATGGGACAAATGCTTTCTTTGTGTTTGACAGTGAGAAGTTAGAGGCCAGCAGCGTTCAGGACATCCAGGGCAGCATGCAAGCTGTAATAAAGAAGATTCCCTCATTTGATTTTGAGGGGAAAGTTAAGATTCAGCTGACTGATGAAGAAAAAGCCCTGACACAGAAATTCTCCTGCAAATTCTACGGAGACTTCATTCTTGAAAGCAACCCTGCAACATTTGAAGAGGCAGTGAATACCTATGTACAACTCCCAAAGCTACTGGGAGAAAAAGAAGAGAAGGCTGTTCCAGTGCACGTCTGGCTGATGCCGCTGAAGAATTTCAACCCCAAAGCGGTTGAGCTGAAGAATGAGATCACAGACAGATCAGTATGGAAGGCCCAGGATAATCTAGAAGATTTAAGGGAAATAGGAACAAGATGCAACGATTCTCTAGAAGACAAAGTGATAGAGAATTTTCCTGTGATTCTTAAACAGTTGAGCACTTTCCAAAAATTGTGTGGTTATTATGCATTCAACCTCGAGCAGGATTTGGCAAAGAAACTTCCCTCCATCCGTGAAGGTAAAGAAGATGAGAGCTCACTGAACCAACTCTTTGAAGACAGAGACAAGTCACCATTCAGTCATGAAAAACTAACCAAGTGGCTGGATCTTAAAGAGAGAGAAATCAACGTCATCAGATCCTGTGTAGATACCATGGAGGGAACAAAGATCGTCCCAAATCAGTCAGCACTGGACAGACAGGTTCTTGCTCCAGGTGTAGACGATGCTCTGTGCTTTGTTTTCACTTCAGTGGAAAAGGGCGATACCGACCTTGATGTGATGGCCGATTACTTGAACTTCCCTAAATTAGGAAGTACCAATGAAGATCCATGGTACTACTCAGATGAAGTTGTTACCAAAATGAGAGAAAAAGCCAAAGCTTTCCATCAAATTGCCAACCCACTGAAGAACAACAGTCAATTCTGTTTCCTCATAGCAACCATTGCAAACAAGAACCACACAGGAGCAACCGTCTACCATTACAAGAACCACATCCTGGTCAGTGAAGATTTTTCAAAGCCTGTCCTCCCTCCTGTGGAGACCATCACAGACAGAAGAGATCTGATCTGGTGTAAGTCTGTTTCCATGCTTTTTTGATTAAAAAAAAACATGCTGTACTAATAACTCTCCTCCAGAAACCTGTTTCATCATCAGAATAACTGATAACACATTTTGTTTTGGTCTCCATCAGATGCCTGTGATCTCAACCTGGACCCCAACACTGCAAACTACCACCTCACTCTGTCTGAGAGAAACAAGAAGGCAACACATGGAGCACGGCAGTCGTATCCTGATCGCCCAGAGAGGTTTGATAAACATCCTCAGGTGTTGTGCAAAGAGAGCTTATCTGGGCAACATTACTGGGAGTTTGAGTGGAATGATTCTTCTGAAGAAGCTATTTATGTTGCCATTGCATACAGTGAAATTGAGAGAAAATCAGGCCGTCCAGATAGTCTAATTGGAAGAAATACCATATCATGGGCTTTTGGCAAAATTGCTGGAAGTAAGATACACTCACTTAAAGCATTTTATAATAATCAGGTGGTGTGGAGCAGTCCTTATCCCTCTGATGACTGTAACAGAGTCGGGGTGTATCTGGACTGGCCTGCCGGCACTCTGTCCTTCTACAGAGTCTCCTCTAACACACTGAGGCACTTCTACACCTTTCGCACCACATTCACTGAGCCTGTTTACCCAGGATTCATGGTCTATCATGAACAAAACTATGCATACCTGTGTCCACTTGAATAGGAGTAATACTTCTCGGATTCTTGGTCTGTAAATGGGGATATGGGTTTACATTTTATCTTGAACATGATTCACAAATTTAAACAATGCATTCAAACCCAGAGGGACCAGGAACATTGATGATTTTATCAATAGGTGGCTGTTTGTGTGATTTTCTGTCAATATGTTCATGTTAATTTGATGCACAGCCTTCTTCTAAAACTGGTTAGTACTTCAAAGATTTATAAGTTTAAACTTTCATTACTTGATAGATAATAGATATATTTTTAATATTGAATTTCTATTCTAATGCTTGATACTTAAAGATAAAAAGCTTATATTGATACACAAGGGCTTCGTCAACACTTGTATGTTAAAATATAACTCATAGCTGATGAAAAATGATTAACTTATTTTGTTGAAATGATCATGTTGGTGATGGGATATAAATTAAACTAAAGTGTATATTAGATAGATATAAAGTGCCTTTTTGTTTTATTTAGCATTTTGTTTTTTCTTTTCTTCTTTTTTTTTGAACTTCCTTTATTTCTTATTATCAAGTGCAGTCATACAATATGTCGCAAATTAACATTTTGATGATACAGTATTGATGGTACAGTAAGGTGTCAAGGGCAAGTCTACACATAGAATAGCAGTCCATAGATGTCTTCCATCCTAACAAAAATATATGTGAGGGGAAAGATCCTCTTCTCTGCAATACCACATATACATTTGGTAGATAATACAGAATTTTTTACAATACAAATTACCAAAATAAATGATAAATAAGTAAAATAAAAATAAGAAAGATATAGTCTGCATAATAGTCATATCAAATGAAAATGTTGGGCAGTGGAAGACCATTTATTTAGGAATACATCTACTTTCAGTTGTAATAATGCTGTTGTATGCTCCATGTTGTAAACATCTTGGATTCTTTCCCTCCATTGTGCAACTGTTGGAGGGTGTGGCTTCAGCCAAGAGGCTGTGATTACCTTATTCGCTATTAAAAGAAGGATTCTCAGCAAACATGTTTGGTTATTCTCTTCAGTGTCAGCTGGCAGTATCCCTAGCACGAAGTATGATGGTTTGAGAGGTAGATCTATACAAAGACAGTTTTTTATTTCTTTTTGTACACTTTGCCAATATTCTGATATCTTTGGGCAGTCCCAAAATATATGGGTGTGATCTCCCACCAAGCCGCAACCCCTCCAACAGCCGTCTGAACTGTTGCTCCATTTTGATGTTATGAATGGAGTTCTAAAATATCTCATTTTAATTTTCCATCCGAATTCCTTCCAGTTAGGACTACTGGTTACCCTGTGTCCTTGACTGCACGAAGTCTCCCACTCCCATTTTTCTTTAATATCTAAATTATTTCCTTTAAATTCTTCCTGCAATATTTTGTAAATATGTGAAATTAATTTTGACTTTACTAATCTTTTTGTTATTGATATGAATAAGTGTTCTATTTTTGTATGTAGGGAGCAGAGCTTTTCCCGTTCTTGATGGTTTTGGAGGTAATGAGGTAATTTGTAAGTACCTAAAGAAATCTTGGTTTGGTAAATCATATTTCTCTTTGAGCTGTTCAAATGATTTCAGGGCTGCTCCGTCAAACAGCTGGTCCAAAACTACTAGACCCCTTTCTGTCCATTTCAGAAAACCCTTGTCCAGCCTAGCTAGGGAGAACTCACAATTGTTTGCTATCCTTATAGCTCTAGAAATAGTCATAAGAAGCTGTAGTTTTTTCCTCACAATTGACCATATTTTTAAGGTGTTTTTACTCCATACATTAGTAATCTTCTTTTTCCCCCATATGTCTTGGTTTAGGAATGGGATTGAGTCTAATGGGAAATTTGGGCATTCACTGTGCTCCATTCCAACCCATATAGTGTCAGTATCTTGGGACATCCACGCGACCATTGATCTCAGTTGGGCTGCCCAATAGTATGTTTTAAGGCTAGTCAAGTCCAGGCCTCCATTTTCCTTTGAGCAAAGTAGTCTTTTAAGCCTCGGACCATTTGTTTATTGTTTATTTCAACAGTTCCGCCTGTAGAGTCTCACGTTTGTTCAGTTGAACTTGGATACCCAACTCTCCGAGCGTAGCGGGCGCGTCTGCAAGGGTCGTGAAGGTCTTTCGTTCCGGATTTCAGGTGAATTTTCAGCTTGGCAGGAAATGGCGATTGAGCTTTGATGTTCTTCTCTTTAAGCAATTTCATCACGTCTCTTACTTGCTTGCGTTTCTTCTGGGTGTCTGACGTGTAGTCCTGGTCAAAGAAAATCCTCTGTCCGTTATATGGCACTGTGTTTCCATGCTTCTTGGATTACCGTTTCTTTGATTCTGTAGTCCAGAAATCTAATGATAATTGATCTCGGGGGGCTCGCCGCGTCTTTCGGTTTCATAGTCAGTGAGCGGTGTGCTCTCACTACATTTAAGTTGAGTCAGTGAGGTTCGGATGAGATCATTTACGAAACTCAGCATGTCTTTGTTGGTTTCCTCGTCTTCTTTCACGCCGTATATGCGGACGTTATTCCGTCTTGCTCTGGACTCTAGGTCTTCACATTTTGCAGACAAGCTGGCATCTCTTTGTAACAAGTAATGAAGGGCTCGCTCATTTCTTTGCAATTTATCTTCTGCATCACTCAGCCTCTGTTCGTATTCAGTCATACACTGTTCTAGTTTCGTCATCCTTTCGTCTACTTCGGCCAGCGCGGCTTCTACTCTTGTTAAGGAGTCTTTAGTGTCTTTAGAGGCTTCAGCGTGCTCCTTTCTTAGTGTCCGCAGCTCGGCTAGCACTGCCGCCATGTGCTCTTCACCTCCCTCATCCTTTGGGTTCGGTTGTTCATCTTTTTTCGATGCTTTACCCTTCTTATCCGTATCTTTTCGATTGCAGGCCATTTCGATGGATTAATGTGAGTGTTTTTTGCAGAAAATAAGGTTTATATTAAGGTTTGGCTAGTTTTTACAAATTCTCCTCCGGGAGCTTAAAAATCAGGCTGCTGCCACGACCATGACGTCACAGGAAGTCTTTCTTTTCTTCTTTGTTCAGTTTTTTTTTTTTAAATAGTTGTGTTTTCAGAATCCAAGAGGAATCATTAAGTTAGTCTTTAAAGTCTGTACCTTAAGCTTGACTTTGGGTTCAGTTAACGACTACTGTTTTGCGGAAAGAGTTACTGTTAACACATTTTTTATGTTAGATGTTAAACCTACATTGTGTAATTTTTTTGATTTGATTCTTAGCATAAAAAAACTTTGTTCTTTCACAAATATCTGCTCATTCATGTGTAATTACTTCCACCAACTAGTCAAAGTATTCTCGTACGCATAGAATCTGCCGTTTAGAATCATTCAGAATACATGAGAGCGAGTCGCTCGAATGACGGCCGCCAAGTAGCGCCTCCATCTTTAAAATACATTAGCCAAAGAGGGACATACCTCCATCTTTATAATACATTGGCTAATGTATTTTAAAGATGGAGGCTTAGGGACATACCTCCATCTTTAAAATACATTAGCTAAAGAAGGACATACCTCCATCTTTAAAATACATTAGCTAAAGAGGGACATACCTCCTTCTTTATAATACATTAGCCAAAGAGGGACATACCTCCGTCTGTATAATAAATTAGCCAAACAGGGACATACCTCCATCTTTAAAATACATTAGCCAAAGAGGGACATACCTCCATCTCTAAAATACATTAGCCAAAGAGGGACATACCTCCGCCTTTTGCGCTTTTAAACTCAATGGCCCCGTGGCGAAAGCCAGGGGGAGAATACTCCCTAGGGAAGCGAAAAAGAGAATTAAAATTAATTAAAACAACAACGCGACAGGCAAAGCAACAAGACCAAAGTTAATATTGGAGTGTCTAGAACAGCTGCGTGTAAACGACGGAGGTACTAAGAGCTAATTTCTGGTTCGGCCACCATAGGAGTTGAAATGCACTCGGAATAGGAGATATGTTCTTACACAATGTAGCTTTAAATACATTGCTGATGTTCATAGAGTTGAAGAAATGTATTTTCCTGTTAAGCAGTTGATGTTGATTTGATGCACAGCCTACTTCTCAAACTGCTGAAGTGCTTCACAATCAGTTTAAACTTTCATCGCGTGTTACATCACAAATAATTATTTCTATTGTAACTTTGTATTTTATTTCCTGATACTTAAAGATACCGAGCTTGTATCAACACATGGTTGCTTTGTCTTTTCAAGTTATTATAACTCATAGCTCTAAAAGAAAAAGGAGTCCCTGGTAACATCATTTTGTTGCAAACCCTGCTGATGTTTACAGAGCTGAAGAAATGTCAGATTCCTGTGACACTGCAACACCTGTTGGATATGTTTACTCTCTTCTTGAGCAGAATATTCAATAAAGTGGAGACCTGACTTCACCAGTGTGTGTTACTTTCTTTATTTTAGATTAAAAAGTTGACTGTACCAAATATTAAAACCTGTAGTATTCATGACACACTCACATTTTTAAATGCAAATAACCCTAAAATGACAGAACATAAATCCTCCCAAGGTGGCGTTGTCAATATATGTACGTTTTTGTGTGTGTGTGTGTGTGTGTGTGTATATATATTTATATATATATGTGTATGTATGTATGTATGTATGTATGTATATATATTGCAGGAACTTTATGTTATGCTGTTATGCGCATATCTCTTGAACCGTTAGTCCGATGGATTTCAAACTTGACAGGTGTCTTGCTATGGGCACGAGTAGTGCAGTGACGTTGTTTGGATTAGAAATACAAAAGATATCGGTAAAAGAAGCACAAATTGACTTTTGCGGCCCTAGCTGCTGGCCACTCCCCCTCTCCCACTACACACTGACTGAGCTCAGTGCAGGACCAGACACAGAGAGGAAGAAAGCAGCGGAGCTTTGGTAGCTAAAATGTGACACCACAGACCCACAAAAATGTGCAAAGTTGCACTACTTTGGACTGTCTTTGACTTTTAATAAACAAACCACAATTTGAAGGACGTTTTAGAATGCCACACATGCAAAGCACAGCCAGCTACAGACAACTGGCAGCGAGACGTATCTGTATATGTGTGTCCGTGTTTGGGGGGAAGGTAACCTGCACATTACACGCAGACGCCACATGCAGAGCGCTTTAGAACAGCGGGGGAGGGGGGGGACTCTTTTCCTGCTATTGTATTAAAGTGCTCATGTTATGCTCATTTTCAGGTTCATAATTGTATTTTGAGGTTGTACCAGAATAGGTTTCATGGTTTAATTTCCAAAAAAACACCATATTTTGTTGTACTGCACATTGCTGCAGTTCATCTTTTCACCCTGGGTGTTCAGCTCTCTGTTTTAACTACAGAGTGAGACATCGCACTTCTTTACCAGTTTTGTTGGGAGTCGTACATGCGCAGTAGCTAGGTAAGGATCACATCAGATAGTTATCTGTTTCTCCAACTTCAGTCAGTACAAGGCAGGATTAGTAGGGAGACTTCTTCTAAACGAGGGTGCACTTCCAACTTTGGGTGGTATACCTGCAAACAGGGACATATTATGGTGAACTGGTCTGTGTTGTAGCAGTGTTTTGCCATGCTAGCGCTAGCATGCTAAGGTTAGCACCCCTCGTTTCGGCTAGTGATGTAGAAAGCCCTGCAGATTTTGAACAGCTCACCCAGAGACTGAAGGCAAAAGACATTCAGGAACCTGTATCTCACTAAAAACAACATGGATGTTTTTTTTTTGCATGCGTGTGGAAGCACCAGAGACACAGTATAACACCCCAAATTCCAGAACAAAATGTTTTTTTTCATAATATGGGCAATTTAAATTGCTGTTAGCTGGCAGAACATAACATAATCTCGGAGATTATTCCTTCACAGCTCTGTGCAATGCGAGAAAATGTCAGAGCTGAACCGGACAGACACAGTTTTCATCAGACTCGCCGTGGGTGGGATACACCCCAACCCGCCCACTTCGCTCTGCATCAGCCAACCTGCTTGCTGCCCCCTCACAGCGAGGGACAACTAATCACTCAATGAAATCCCGAACACTTGCTGTCCTGGCTCCTAAATGGTGAAATGCGCTCCCTATCGACATCAGGATGGCCGAAAGCCTCTTCCGCTGAAGGCTAAAAACCCATCTCTTCCGACTGCACCTTGGATAAAAAAAGTGTGTGTATATATATATATATATATATATATACCCTTGAACCTGCACTTTCATATGGCTCTTTGTAGTTCCGCTTATTTAAAGCTAATGTACTTGCACTTGCTACTTGTTTGGTGTTTGTACCTGTTTGGTTGAAAGCACTTAATAGGAAGTCGCTTTGGATAGAAGCGCCAGCTAAATGACATGTAATGTAATGTAACTGTTCATGTACTGTAGCGTGCAAATGTAAATATGTACAGATGTACACCTTGGCACTTGATAAAATATTTTGTGGGCTTTTTTATCATGAAGTGTGTCCACCTTTTTTCTCTGATTATGTACTGTATGTAATTGCTTCCTTTGTATAATATCAATAAAATATTATTAAAAAGTCTAAGCGTTATCATTTACTTGATTTTGAATATTAAAACTGGATTTTAACTTAAACTCAGCACACAAGTTAAAATGAAACCTTGATTTAAAGAGCTCCTTATCAGTGTCATATTTGTACTCTTGGGGTCTACTAGAATAGTTTTACGTGCTTTGATGTTTCTCATACGGCTCATTGCTGCAGCTCCTCTGTCTGAAACACTGTGTCTGAGCTCTTGGGCCGCCATCCTGAAAAGCCCGGTCTGCTCTGATTGGTCAGCAGGCCCACTCTGTTGTAATTGGTCAACCAAGTAAAAATAAACCACTGGGCAGGCTGTGCTTGCTCAGGCAGCACCTATGGGCAGCACATGGGAAAAACTGGACTGGCCTTCTCAATCAATGACATAACTAATTGAGGAATTTCAAATAGGAAGTTGAGGAAAAAGTGCTGTCTGTTGGAGAGAAAGCTCCATTTGGAGTGAAATGTGTTTTTTTATTCTTTATACATCTATTACATACACAAACAACTATGTAACACTAAAAGAATGGGGGCGGCATCAAAACTATGAATGAACATATATGGAATTATGTACTTAACAAAAAAGTGTGAAATAACTGAAAACATGTCTTATATTTTAGATTCCTCAAAGTAGCCACCCTTTGCTTTTTGATAACGCTGCAAACCCTTGGTGTTCTCTCAATGAGCTTCATGAGGTAGTCACCTGAAATGGTTTTACCTTCACAGGTGTGCTTTGTCAGGGTTAATTAGTGGACTTTTTTCCCTTATTAATGGGGTTGGGACCATCAGTTGTGTTGTGCAGAAGTCAGGTTGATACACAGCCGACAGCCCTATTGGACAACTGTTAGAATTCATATTATAGCAAGAACCAATCAGCTAAGTAAAGATAAACGAGTGGCCATCATTACTTCCAAATTTGAGATCTTTGGTTCCAACGGCTGTGTCTTTGTGCGACACAGAAAAGGTGAACGGATGGATTCTACATGCCTGGTTCCCACCGTAAAGCATGGAGGAGGAGGTGTGATGGTGTGGGGGTGCTTTGCTGGTGACACTGTTGGGGATTTATTCAAACTTGAATGCATTCTGAACCAGTATTGCTACCACAGCATCCTGCAGCGACATGCCAGCCCATCCGGTTTGCGTTTAGTTGGACCATCATTTATGTTTCAACAGGACAATGACCCCAAACACACCTCCAGGCTGTGTAAGGGCTATTTGACCAAGAAGGAGAGTGGGAGTGCTGCGCCAGATGTCATAGTATAGTATGTTAAAAAAAGTCATAGTATAGTATGTCAAAAATAGTAAAAAAAGTCATAGTATAGTATGTCAAAAAGAGTAAAAAAAGTCATAGTATAGTATGTCAAAAATAGTAAAAAAAGTCATACTATAGTATGTTGAAAAGTCATAGTATAGTATGTCAAAAAAAGTCATAGGATAGTATGTAGAAAAAATAAAGTCATAGTATAGTATGTCAAAAAAGTTCATACTATAGTATGTTGAAAAGTCATAGTATAGTATGTTAAAAAAAGTCATAGTATAGTATGTTGAAAAGTCATAGTATAGTATGTAGAAAAAATAAAAAGTCATAGGATAGTATGTAGAAAAAATAAAAAGTCATAGTATAGTATGTCGAAAAATGTCAAAAAAAGTCATAGTGTAGTATGTTAAAAAAAAGTCATAGTGTGTTAAAAAAAAAGTTATAGTATAGTATGTTAAAAAAAGTCATAGTATAGTATGTCGAAAAAAAGTTGGGTGAGGCTATTTGCACCCCTGGTACAATTAGCAATGTATGCTATTCGTACCCTGGTGCAATTAGAAATGAATGCTATTCGTACCCCGCCGGTGCACACAGCAATGTGTTCTATTAATACTCTGATACAAATATCAATGTATGCTATTTGCACCCCTGTGCATTTACAGTACCTTGGCATATATGTACACACAGTTATCCATACCACTCATGTATTACACCTTTTTGGAATATTATCGCCCTGACATTCTTACCCTAACCATAACCAATCCCACTTCTCTTGCCTTAACCTAACCAACCCAACCAGAGCAGGCATATTCATGAGTCTTCCCCTACCACTGCAAAAGAAAATTGCGTTTGAGGGCCCTGACTTGTGCAATTGCATGGAAATTATCCAATCCAAAATGAACAAGATCACCTCACCAGAGAGTCAAACTCCAGACTCCCAGGCCAAAGCTCAGTGTTCTAACCATTGACATATTTATAATGGACCAATAGACCCCGTTGCTCTGGACGGAGACCAGTGAAGGCTATTAGAAGCACTTTTCCGGTGATCGCCAGCTTTACTGCGCAGTCTCCAACTGAGAGAGACAACATAAATGTGATGTGAGCAACGTGTCTGAAAGTTATAAGTCTTCTGGTAGCTGTGCCAAGAGAAATCTCAATCATTTCCAATCTTACACAGACGGAGAGCGTAGGTATATGTAAGGAGATAACATGGCTAATTATTGCTAACTAAAATGCTAGTTAACATTAATAATTAATCCTAAACAGCTCATGTAAGTCGGTGCTAACTAACAAACTGACGGTTGTATGCTTTCACTGAAGTCAGAAAGCGCAACTGTAGTATCCATTTTTTCCGCTAGAAATTCAATTGTTATAAACTTTAGAGACAAAACTTTCCTAATATGCCAGTTTCTGCAGTTATGGAAGATGAACGTCCGCCATGATTTCTGTGCACGCAAGCCTGTATATATATGCACGTGAGCAACGTGTTTTTGTTGTTACGTAACAGGGTGTGAATAGCTCAGCTGTGGGGCCGAGGCTATTCGTACTGGGGGGGTGCAAATAGACACTCTGAAAAAAGTTATAGTATAGTATGTCCAAAAATGTCATAGTATAGTATGTCGAAAAAAAGTTTAAAAAAAGTCATAGTATAATATGTTGACAAACACTTATAGACACAGTACAGATTACAATTAAAGACTCACACATGGAAAATAAAAACAAAACCAAGCAAAACCAACCAAAAAGAGGTCTGTGTGAATGACATGATCCTGTAGGAAGTGTTCCCGATCCTGCAGGAAGTGTTCCCGATCCTGCAGGAAGCGTTCCCGATCCTACAGGAAGTGTTCCCGATCCTGCAGGAAGCGTTCCCGATCCTACAGGAAGTGTTCCCGATCCTGCAGGAAGTGTTCACGATCCTGCAGGATTTGTTCCCGATCCTAAAGGAAGTGTTTCACGATCGCGCAGGAAGTGGTCACGATCCTACAGGAAGTGTTCACAATCCTGCAGGAAGTGGTCACAATCCTGCAGGAAGTGGTCACAATCCTGCAGGAAGTGTTCCCGATTCTACAGGAAGTGTTCCCGATCCTACAGGAAGTGTTCCCGATCCTGCAGGAAGTGTTCATTAAATGTTATTCCCACTTACTTATAGCACACATAAACTACAGACATCTGGAAGTGTACAGTACAGATTACAGATTGGCAGATGGTAACTGAATTGATTTCAGATGTTCAAGAAAAGGATATTTTATGTATATTTTGTGGAATTTAGTGGTGGAACCTTTCAATGTTGTCTTCATATTTTCTAACTTGGAGTAGGACAAAAGTAGCCTGGTCCTACCAGACTGTGGTCCACTAGCCTGGTCCTACCAGACTCTGGTACATTAGCCTGGTCCTACCAGACTGTGGTCCACTAGCCTGGTCCTACCAGACTCTGGTACATTAGCCTGGTCCTACCAGACTGTGGTCCACTAGCCTGGTCCTACCAGACTCTGGTACATTAGCCTGGTACTTTTCGACATACTATACTATGACTTTTTTTTCGACATACGATACTATGACTTTTTTTGTACTTTTTTCGACATACTATACTATGACTTTTTTATAACTTTTTTTGACCTACTATACTATGTTTTTTTTGGTACTTTTTTCGACATACTATACTATGACTTTTAAAAAAAAAATTTGACATACTATACTATGATTTTTTTTTTTACATTTTTTTTTGACATACTATACTATGACTTCTTTTGTACTTTTTTCGACTTACTATACTATGACGTTTTCAAGATACTATACTATGACTTCTTTTGTACTTTTTTCGACATACAGTACTATGACTTTTTTTGTACTTTTTTGACATACTATACTATTAATTTCTTATTTTTTCGACATACTATGCTATGATTTCAACATACTATACTATGATTTCGACATAATACACTATGACTTCTTTTGTACTTTTCTCGACATACTATACTATGACTTCTTTTGTACTTTCCTCAACATACTATACTATGACTTTTTTAAACTTTTTACGACATACTATACTATGACTTCTTTTGGACTTTTTTCGACATACTATACTATGACTTCTTTTGTACTTTTTTCGACATACAGTACTATGACTTTTTTTGTACTTTCCTCAACATACTATACTATGACTTTTTTAAACTTTTTACGACATACTATACTATGACTTCTTTTGGACTTTTTTCGACATACTATACTATGACTTCTTTTGTACTTTTTTCGACTTACTATACTATGACGTTTTCAAGATACTATACTATGACTTCTTTTGTACTTTTTTCGACATACAGTACTATGACTTTTTTTGTACTTTTTTGACATACTATACTATTACTTTCTTATTTTTTCGACATACTATACTATGATTTCAACATACTATACTATGATTTCGACATAATACACTATGACTTCTTTTGTACTTTTCTCGACATACTATACTATGACTTCTTTTGTACTTTTTTCGACATACTATACTATGACTTCTTTTGTACTTTTCTCAACATACTATACTATGACTTTTTTAAACTTTTTACGACATACTATACTATGACTTCTTTTGGACTTTTTTCGACATACTATACTATGACTTTTTTACTTTTCGATATGCTACAGACACCACAGATACTTCAGCAAACACCTGCACTTTAATCAATTCATTATTCATAAATTTATACTTTTAGTAGCATGTAACAGCTTTTTGGACTTTTTTCGACATATGGTACTATGACTTTTTTTGTACTTTTTTGACATACTATACTATTACTTTTTAATTTTTTCGACATACTATACTATGATTTCGACATACTATACTATGATTTCGACATACTATACTATGACTTTTTTCGACATACTATACTATGACTTCTTTTGTACTTTTTTCGACATACTATACTATGACTTCTTTTGTACTTTTTTCGATATGCTACAGACACCACAGATACTTTAGCAATCACCTGCACCTTAATCAATTAATTATTCATATATTTATACTTTTAGTAGCAAATAACAGCTTTTTGGACTTTTTTCGAAATACAGTACTATGACTTTTTTTGTACTTTTTTGACACACTATACTATTACTTTTTTTTTTTTTTTCAATATACTATACTATGATTTCGACATACTATACTATGATTTCGACATAGTATACAATTAATTTTTCGACATACTATACTATGACTTCTTTTGCACTTTTTTCGACATACTATACTATAATATTTTTATGACTTTTTTCGACATACTATACTATGACTTCTTTTGCACTTTTTTCGACATACTATACTATAATTTTTTTATGACTTTTTTCGACATACTATACTATGACTTCTTTAAAACTTTTTATGACAACTATACTATGACTTCTTTTGTACTTTTTTCGACATACTATACTATGACTTCTTTTGTATTTTTTTCGACATACTATACTATGACTTTTTTTGTACTTTTATCGACATACTATACTATGACTTTTTAAATTTTTTCGACATACTATACTATGACTTCTTTTGTATTTTTTTCGACATACTATACTATGACTTCTTTTGTACTTTTTTCGACATACAATACTATGACATTTTTCGACATACTTTAATATGACTTCTTTTGTTCTTTTTATGAGATACTATACTATGACTTCTTTTGTACTTTTTTTGACATACTATACTATGACTTCTTTTGTACGTTTTTCGACATACTATACTGTGACTTCTTTTGTACTTTTTTCGACACACTATACTATGACTTTTTAAATTTTTTCGACATACTATACTATGACTTTTTAAATTTTTTCGACATACTATAATATGACTTCTTTTGGACTTTTTTCGACATACAGTACAGGCCAAAAGTTTGGACACCCCTTTCTAATTCAATGCGTTTCCTTTTTATTTTCATGTCTATTTACGTTGTAGATTCTCACTGAAGTCATCAAAACTATGTATGAACACATATGGAATTATGTACTTAACAAAAAAGTGTGAAATAACATGTCTTATATTTTAGATTCTTCAAAGTAGCCACCCTTTGCTTTTTTATTAATAAGGGAACAAATTCCACTAATTAACCGTGACAAAGCACACCTGTGAAGTGAAAACCATTTCAGGTGACTACCTCATGAAGGTCATTGACAGAACACCAAGGGTTTGAAGAGTTATACATAGTATACTATGACTTCTTTTGTACTTTTTTTGACTTACTATACTATGACTTCTTTTGTACTTTTTTCATGATACTATACTATGACTTATTTTATACTTTTTTCTACATACTATACTATGACTTTTTAAATTTTTTCTACATACTATACTATGACTCATTTTGTACTTTTTTCGACATACTGTACTATGACTTCTTTTGTACTTTTTTCATCATACTATACTAAGACTTCTTTTGTACTTTTTTCATCATACTATACTATGACTTTTTTTGTACTTTTCTCGACATACTATACTATGACTTCTTTTGTACTTTTTTCATCATACTATACTATGACTTTTTTGTACTTTTTTCTACATACTATACAATGACTTTTTAAATTTTTTCGACATTCTATACTATGACTTCTTTTGTACTTTTTTCATCATACTATACTATGACTTCGTTTGTACTTTTCTCGACATACTACACTATGACTTCTTTTGTACTTTTTTCGTCATACTATACTATGGCTTCTTTTGTACTTTTCTCGACATACTATACTATGACTTCTTTTGTACTTTTTTCGACATACTATACTGTGACTTCTTTTGTACTTTTTTCATGATACTATACGATGACTTATTTTGTACTTTTTTCAACATACTATACTATGACTTCTTTTCTACTTTTTTCGACATACTATACTATGACTCATTTTGTACTTTTTTCGACATACTGTACTATGACTTCTTTTGTACTTTTTTCGACATACTATACTATGACTTAAATTTTTATCAACATACTATACTATGACTTCTTTTGTACTTTTTTCATCATACTATACTATGACTTCTTTTATACTTTTTTCATCATACTATACTATGACTTCTTTTGTACTTTTCTCGACATACTATACTATGACTTCTTTTGTACTTTTTTCATCATACTATACTATGACTTATTTTGTACTTTTTTCATCATACTATACTATGACTTATTTTGTACTTTTTTCTACATACTATACTATGACTTTAAATTTTTTCGACATACTACACTATGACTTCTTTTGTACTTTTTTTGACATACTATACTATGACTTCTTTTCTACTTTTTTCGACATACTATACTATGACTCATTTTGTACTTTTTTCGACATACTGTACTATGACTTCTTTTGTACTTTTTTCGACATACTATACTATGACTTTTAAATTTTTATCGACATGCTATACTATGACTTCTTTTCTACTTTTTTCATCATACTATACTATGACTTCTTTTGTACTTTTTTCATCATACTATACTATGACTTCTTTTGTACTTTTCTCGACATACTGTACTATGACTTCTTTTGTACTTTTCTCGACATACTATACTATGACTTCTTTTGTACTTTTTTCATCATACTATACTATGACTTATTTTGTACTTTTTTCATCATACTATACTATGACTTATTTTGTACTTTTTTCTACATACTATACTATGACTTTAAATTTTTTCGACATACTACACTATGACTTCTTTTGTACTTTTTTTGACATACTATACTATGACTTCTTTTCTACTTTTTTCGACATACTATACTATGACTCATTTTGTACTTTTTTCGACATACTGTACTATGACTTCTTTTGTACTTTTTTCGACATACTATACTATGACTTTTAAATTTTTATCGACATGCTATACTATGACTTCTTTTCTACTTTTTTCATCATACTATACTATGACTTCTTTTGTACTTTTTTCATCATACTATACTATGACTTCTTTTGTACTTTTCTCGACATACTGTACTATGACTTCTTTTCTACTTTTTTCGACATACTATACTATGACTCATTTTGTACTTTTTTCGACATACTGTACTATGACTTCTTTTGTACTTTTTTCGACATACTATACTATGACTTTTAAATTTTTATCGACATGCTATACTATGACTTCTTTTCTACTTTTTTCATCATACTATACTATGACTTCTTTTGTACTTTTTTCGACATACTATACTATGACTTCTTTTTTACTTTTATCGACATACTATACTATGACTTACATTTTTATCAACATATTATACTATGACTTCTTTTGTACTTTTCTCGACGTACTATACTATGACTTCTTTTGTACTTTTTTCATCATACTATACTATGACTTATTTTGTACTTTTTTCTACATACTATACTATGACTTTAAATTTTTTCGACATACTATACTATGACTTCTTTCTACTTTTTTCGACATACTATACTATGACTTCTTTTCTGCTTTTTTCGACATACTATACTATGACTCATTTTGTACTTTTTTCGACATACTGTACTATGACTTCTTTTGTACTTTTTTCGACATACTATACTATGACTTACATTTTTATCAACATACTATACTATGACTTCTTTTGTACTTTTTTCATCATACTATACTATGACTTCTTTTGTACTTTTTTCAACATACTACACTATGACTTCTTTTGTACTTTTCTCGACATACTATACTATGACTTCTTTTGTACTTTTTTCATCATACTATACTATGACTTATTTTGTACTTTTTTCATCATACTATACTATGACTTATTTTTTACTTTTTTCTACATACTATACTATGACTTTACATTTTTTTGACATACTATACTATGACTTCTTTTGTACTTTTTTCGACATACTATACTATGACTTCTTTTCTACTTTTTTCGACATACTATACTATGACTCATTTTGTACTTTTTTCGACATACTGTACTATGACTTCTTTTGTACTTTTTTTGACATACTATACTATGACTTCTTTTGTACTTTTTTCATCAAACTATACTATGACTTCTTTTGTACTTTTCTCGACATACTATACTATGACTTCTTTTGTTCTTTTCTCGACATACTATACTATGACTTCTTTTGTACTTTTTTCGACTTACTATACTATGACTTCTTTTGTACTTTTTTCATGATACTATACTATGACTTATTTTGTACTTTTTTCTACATCCTATACTATGACTTTTCTACTTTTTTCGACATGCTATACTATGACTCATTTTGTACTTTTTTTGACATACTATACTATGACTTCTTTTCTACTTTTTTCGACATACTATACTATGACTCATTTTGTACTTTTTTCGACATACTATACTATGACTTCTTTTCTACTTTTTTCGACATACTATACTATGACTTCTTTTCTACTTTTTTCGACATACTATACTATGACTCATTTTGTACTTTTTTCAACATACTGTACTATGACTTCTTTTGTACTTTTTTCGACATACTATACTATGACTTTTAAATTTTTATCGACATACTATACTATGACTTCTTTTGTACTTTTTTCATCATACTATACTATGACTTCTTTTGTACTTTTTTCATCATACTATACTATGACTTTTTTGTACTTTTGTCGACATACTATACTATGACTTCTTTTGTACTTTTTTCGTCATACTATACTATGACTTTTTTTGTTTTTTTTTTTTCTACATACTATAGTATGACTTTTTACATTTTTTCATCATACTATACTATGACTTCTTTTGTACTTTTCTCGACATACTACACTATGACTTCTTTTGTACTTTCTTCGTCATACTATACTATGACTTCTTTTGTACTTTTTTCGACATACTATACTGTGACTTCTTTTGTACTTTTTTCATGATACTATACTAAGACTTATTTTGTACTTTTTTCGACATACTATACTATGACTTCTTTTCTACTTTTTTCGACATACTATACTATGACTTCTTTTGTACTTTTTTCATCATACTATACTATGACTTTTTTGTACTTTTTTCTACATACTATAGTATGACTTTTTACATTTTTTCATCATACTATACTATGACTTCTTTTGTATTTTTCTCGACATACTACACTATGACTTCTTTTGTACTTTCTTCGTCATACTATACTATGACTTCTTTTGTACTTTTTTCGACATACTATACTGTGACTTCTTTTGTACTTTCTTCGTCATACTATACTATGACTTCTTTTGTACTTTTTTCGACTTACTATACTATGACTTCTTTTGTACTTTTTCATGATACTGATACTATGACTTATTTTGTACTTTTTTCTACATCCTATACTATGACTTTTCTACTTTTTTCGACATGCTATACTATGACTCATTTTGTACTTTTTTTGACATACTATACTATGACTTCTTTTGTACTTTTTTCATGATACTATACTATGATTTATTTTGTACTTTTTTCTACATACTATACTATGACTCATTTTGTACTTTTTTTTCGACATACTATACTATGACTTCTTTTTGTATTTTTTTCGACATACTATACTATGAATTCTTTTGTACTTTTTTCGACATACTATACTATGACATTTTTTGACATACTATAATATGACTTCTTTTGTTCTTTTTATGAGATACTATATTATGACTTCTTTTGTACTTTTTTTGACATACTATACTATGACTTCTTTTGTACGTTTTTCGACATACTATACTGTGACTTCTTTTGTACTTTTTTCGACATACTATACTATGACTTTTTAAATTTTTTCAACATACTATAGTATGACTTTTTAAATTTTTTCCACATACTATACTATGACTTCTTTTGGACTTTTTTCGACATACAGTACAGGCCAAAAGTTTGGACACCCCTTTCTAATTCAATGCGTTTCCTTTTTATTTTCATGTCTATTTACGTTGTAGATTCTCACAAAAGTCATCAAAACTATGTATGAACACATATGGAATTACGTACTTAACAAAAAAGTGTGAAATAACATGTCTTATATTTTAGATTCTTCAAAGTAGCCACCCTTTGCTTTTTTATTAATGAGGGAACAAATTCCACTAATTAACCCTGACAAAGCACACCTGTGAAGGTAAAACCATTTCAGGTGACTACCTCATGAAGCTCATTGACAGAAAACCAAGGGTTTGAAGAGTTATACATAGTATACTATGACTTCTTTTGTACTTTTTTCGACTTACTATACTATGACTTCTTTTGTACTTTTTTCATGATACTATACTATGACTTATTTTGTAATTTTTTCTACATACTATACTATGACTTTTTTAATTTTTTCGACATACTATACTATGACTTCTTTTGTACGTTTTTTGACATACTATACTATGACTTCTTTTCTACTTTTTTCGACATACTATACTATGACTCATTTTATACTTTTTTCGACATACTGTACTATGACTTCTTTTGTACTTGTTTCGACATACTATACTATGACTTTTAAATTTTTATCGACATACTATACTATGACTTCTTTTGTACTTTTTTCATGATACTATACTATGACTTATTTTGTACTTTTTTCTACATCCTATACTATGACTTTTCTACTTTTTTCGACATGCTATACTATGACTCATTTTGTACTTTTTTTGACATACTATACTATGACTTCTTTTCTACTTTTTTCGACATACTATACTATGACTCATTTTGTACTTTTTTCGACATACTATACTATGACTTCTTTTCTACTTTTTTCGACATACTATACTATGACTTCTTTTCTTTTTTTTCGACATACTATACTATGACTCATTTTGTACTTTTTTCGACATACTATACTATGACTTCTTTTCTACTTTTTTCGACATACTATACTATGACTCATTTTGTACTTTTTTCAACATACTGTACTATGACTTCTTTTGTACTTTTTTCGACATACTATACTATGACTTTTAAATTTTTATCGACATACTATACTATGACTTCTTTTGAACTTTTTTCATCATACTATACTATGACTTCTTTTGTACTTTTTTCATCATACTATACTATGACTTTTTTTGTACTTTTGTCGACATACTATACTATGACTTCTTTTGTACTTTTTTCATCATACTATACTATGACTTTTTTGTACTTTTTTCTACATACTATAGTATGACTTTTTACATTTTTTCATCATACTATACTATGACTTCTTTTGTACTTTTCTCGACATACTACACTATGACTTCTTTTGTACTTTCTTCGTCATACTATACTATGACTTCTTTTGTACTTTTTTCGACATACTATACTGTGACTTCTTTTGTACTTTTTTCATGATACTATACTATGACTTATTTTGTACTTTTTTCAACATACTATACTATGACTTTTAAATTTTTTCGACATACTATACTATGACTTCTTTTGGACTTTTTTCGACATACAGTACAGGCCAACAGTTTGGACACCCCTTTCTAATTCAATGCGTTTCCTTTTTATTTTCATGTCTATTTACATTGTAGATTCTCACAAAAGTCATCAAAACTATGTATGAAGACATATGGAATTACGTACTTAACAAAAAAGTGTGAAATAACATGTCTTATATTTTAGATTCTTCAAAGTAGCCACCCTTTGCTTTTTTATTAATGAGGGAACAAATTCCACTAATTAACCCTGACAAAGCCCACCTGTGAAGTGAAAACCATTTCAGGTGACTACCTCATGAAGCTCATTGACAGAACACCAAGGGTTTGAAGAGTTATACATAGTATACTATGACTTCTTTTGTACTTTTTTTGACTTACTATACTATGACTTCTTTTGTACTTTTTTCATGATACTATACTATGACTTATTTTATACTTTTTTCTACATACTATACTATGACTTTTTAAATTTTTTCGACATACTATACTATGACTTCTTTTGTACTTTTTTCGACATACTATACTATGACTTCTTTTCTACTTTTTTCGACATACTATACTATGACTCATTTTGTACTTTTTTCGACATACTGTACTATAACTTCTTTTGTACTTTTTTCGACATACTATACTATGACTTTTACATTTTTATCAACATACTATACTATGACTTCTTTTGTACTTTTCTCGACATACTATACTATGACTTCTTTTGTAATTTTTTCATCATACTATACTATGACTTATTTTGCACTTTTTTCTACATACTATACTATGACTTAAAATTTTTTAGACATACTATACTATGACTTCTTTTGTACTTTTTTCGACATACTATATTATGACTTCTTTTCTACTTTTTTTGACATCCTATACTATGACTCATTTTGTACTTTTTTCGACATACTGTACTATGACTTCTTTTGTACTTTTTTTGACATACTATACTATGACTTTTAAATTTTTATCGACATACTATACTATGACTTCTTTTGTACTTTTTTCATCATACTATACTATGACTTCTTTTGTACTTTTTTCTACATACTATACTATGACTTTTTAAATTTTTTTCGACATTCTATACTATGACTTCTTTTGTACTTTTTTCATCATACTATACTATGACTTCTTTTGTACTTTTTTCGTCATACTATACTATGACTTCTTTTGTACTTTTCTCGACATACTACACTATGACTTCTTTTGTACTTTTTTCGTCATACTATACTATGACTTCTTTTGTACTTTTCTCGACATACTATACTATGACTTCTTTTGTACTTTTTTCGACTTACTATACTGTGACTTCTTTTGTACTTTTTTCATGATACTATACTATGATTTATTTTGTACTTTTTTCTACATACTATACTATGACTCATTTTGTACTTTTTTCGACATACTATACTATGACTTCTTTTGTATTTTTTTCGACATACTATACTATGAATTCTTTTGTACTTTTTTCGACATACTATACTATGACATTTTTTGACATACTATAATATGACTTCTTTTGTTCTTTTTATGAGATACTATATTATGACTTCTTTTGTACTTTTTTTGACATACTATACTATGACTTCTTTTGTACGTTTTTCGACATACTATACTGTGACTTCTTTTGTACTTTTTTCGACATACTATACTATGACTTTTTAAATTTTTTCAACATACTATAGTATGACTTTTTAAATTTTTTCCACATACTATACTATGACTTCTTTTGGACTTTTTTCGACATACAGTACAGGCCAAAAGTTTGGACACCCCTTTCTAATTCAATGCGTTTCCTTTTTATTTTCATGTCTATTTACGTTGTAGATTCTCACAAAAGTCATCAAAACTATGTATGAACACATATGGAATTACGTACTTAACAAAAAAGTGTGAAATAACATGTCTTATATTTTAGATTCTTCAAAGTAGCCACCCTTTGCTTTTTTATTAATGAGGGAACAAATTCCACTAATTAACCCTGACAAAGCACACCTGTGAAGGTAAAACCATTTCAGGTGACTACCTCATGAAGCTCATTGACAGAACACCAAGGGTTTGAAGAGTTATACATAGTATACTATGACTTCTTTTGTACTTTTTTCGACTTACTATACTATGACTTCTTTTGTACTTTTTTCATGATACTATACTATGACTTATTTTGTAATTTTTTCTACATACTATACTATGACTTTTTAATTTTTTCGACATACTATACTATGACTTCTTTTGTACGTTTTTTGACATACTATACTATGACTTCTTTTCTACTTTTTTCGACATACTATACTATGACTCATTTTATACTTTTTTCGACATACTGTACTATGACTTCTTTTGTACTTGTTTCGACATACTATACTATGACTTTTAAATTTTTATCGACATACTATACTATGACTTCTTTTGTACTTTTTTCATGATACTATACTATGACTTATTTTGTACTTTTTTCTACATCCTATACTATGACTTTTCTACTTTTTTCGACATGCTATACTATGACTCATTTTGTACTTTTTTTGACATACTATACTATGACTTCTTTTCTACTTTTTTCGACATACTATACTATGACTCATTTTGTACTTTTTTCGACATACTATACTATGACTTCTTTTCTACTTTTTTCGACATACTATACTATGACTTCTTTTCTACTTTTTTCGACATACTATACTATGACTCATTTTGTACTTTTTTCGACATACTATACTATGACTTCTTTTCTACTTTTTTCGACATACTATACTATGACTCATTTTGTACTTTTTTCAACATACTGTACTATGACTTCTTTTGTACTTTTTTCGACATACTATACTATGACTTTTAAATTTTTATCGACATACTATACTATGACTTCTTTTGAACTTTTTTCATCATACTATACTATGACTTCTTTTGTACTTTTTTCATCATACTATACTATGACTTTTTTTGTACTTTTGTCGACATACTATACTATGACTTCTTTTGTACTTTTTTCATCATACTATACTATGACTTTTTTGTACTTTTTTCTACATACTATAGTATGACTTTTTACATTTTTTCATCATACTATACTATGACTTCTTTTGTACTTTTCTCGACATACTACACTATGACTTCTTTTGTACTTTCTTCGTCATACTATACTATGACTTCTTTTGTACTTTTTTCGACATACTATACTGTGACTTCTTTTGTACTTTTTTCATGATACTATACTATGACTTATTTTGTACTTTTTTCGACATACTATACTATGACTTCTTTTCTACTTTTTTCGACATACTATACTATGACTTCTTTTGTACTTTTTTCATCATACTATACTATGACTTTTTTGTACTTTTTTCTACATACTATAGTTTGACTTTTTACATTTTTTCATCATACTATACTATGACTTCTTTTGTATTTTTCTCGACATACTACACTATGACTTCTTTTGTACTTTCTTCGTCATACTATACTATGACTTCTTTTGTACTTTTTTCGACATACTATACTGTGACTTCTTTTGTACTTTTTTCATGATACTATACTATGACTTATTTTGTACTTTTTTCGACATACTGTACTATGACTTATTTTGTACTTTTTTCGACATACTATACTATGACTTATTTTGTACTTATTTCATCATACTATACTATGACTTCTTTTGTACTTTTCTCGACATACTATACTATGACTTCTTTTGTACTTTTTTCATCATACTATACTATGACTTATTTTGTACTTTTTTCAACATACTATACTGACTTTTTTTAATATACTATACTATGACTTTTATTTTACTTTTTTCAACATATTGTACTATGATTTCTTTTGACTTTTTTCAACATACTATACATATTTTCTAGCTTGGAGTAGGACAAAAGTAGCCTGGTCCTACCAGACTCTGGTACATTAGCCTGGTTCTACCAGACTCTGGTACACTAGCCTGGTCCTACCAGACTCTGGTACATTAGCCTGGTCCTATCAGACTCTGGTACATTAGCCTGGTCCTACCAGACTCTGGTACATTAGCCTGGTCCTATCAGACTCTGGTACATTAGCCTGGTCCTACCAGACTCTGGTACACTAGCCTGGTCCTATCATCCTATGACTTTTTTGTATACTGACTTTTTTTAATATACTATACTATGACTTTTATTTTACTTTTTTCAACATATTGTACTATGATTTCTTTTGTACTTTTTTTCAACATACTATACTATGACTTTTTTCAACATACTATACTATTACTTCTTTTGTACTTTTTTCGACATACTGTACTATGAATTTTTTCGACATACTATACTATTACTTTTTTATTTTTTCGACATACTATACTATGATTTTGACATAGTATACTATGACTTTTTTCGACATACTATGCTATTACTTCTTTTGTACTTTTTTTCAACATCCGACTTCGACTTTTTTGACTTTTCCATATGCTATAGACACCACAGATACTTTTGCAAATACCTGCACTTTAATCAATTAATTATTCATAAATTTATACCTTATATACCTTAGTAGCATTTAACAGCTTTTTGTACTTTTTTCGACATACTACTCTATGACTTTTTAAATTGTTTCGACATACTATATTAGGACTTTTTGGACTTTTCGATATGCTACAGACACCACAGATACTTTAGCAAATACCTGCACCTTAATCAATTAATTATTCATAAATTTATACTTTTAGTAGCAATTAACAGCTTTTTGGACTTTTTTCGACATACTGTACTATGACTTTTTTCGTACTTTTTCGACATACTCTATCACTTTTTTATTTTTTTGACATACTATACCATGATTTCGACAAACTATACTATGACTTTTTTCGACATACAATACAATGACTTTTTTTGACATACTCTATTACTTTTCTATTTTTTCGACATACTATACTATGATTTCGACATACTATGACTTTTTTCAACATAATGTACTATGACTTTTTTTGACATACTATACTATGATTTTTTTAAACTTTTTTCGACATACTATACTATGACTTCTTTTCTACTTTTTTCGACATACTATGACTTTTGAGATACTATATGACTTTTTTTACTTTTCCATATGCTACAGACACCACAGACAATTTTGCAAACACTTGCACTTTAATCAATTATTCATTCATATATTTATACTTTTAATAGCATTTAACAGCGCATTAAAACATATTTACTTCATACAGTTCAGTGCCGTTGATTCTAAAAAGCTCTATAAAGTGGTGACTGTTAGTTACAATAATATAATTCATCATACTTAATAAATATTCATACAGGCATCTCAACATTCACCCTCTGGTCCCGCCCACCATAGGTGACATAACAGTGACTCATCACCTGAGCTGCTTACAGTGAGTATGCAAACATTGCAATCAATCACCGGACATTGAGAACAAAATTCATATACATACATTTTAAATATTGCGTAGATAATCTTAATATTCTGGGATTGTAAATTATTACTACTTCTTGGGAATGTTTCCATTTGTTTTCCCAGTCTTTTTCACGATAAATAACTTTCGATTTTAACCATAAAACAGCAGATAATATATGTAATTTCTACAGTTTTTTACAAGTACACTTATGTGTTTATAATAATACATCATTTCATAATCAGATTTCTCAACTCAACTCAAAATAAGCTTTGGAAATCTTGTATTCTACATAAATAAGTCAATTAGACTTAATTATTTATTGTATGATTTTCTTACTGATGACCCACTGCATGCGTCAGAGACCTGGATCAGGTCCAGGTCTCACTATATGACCAGGATATGATGTTTATTTGTGCAAACATGAAACAGGATAATAGAAATGATATACGAGTGTGCATGTAACCCATGATTATCTGTTCTCCATGTTGATTGGTCACCCCATCAGGTTTTCTCTTGATCTTCCTGTGTGTCTAAACTGGTGGAGAGGCAGTCAGACCAGGCAAGTTTACAGTCGGAGAGTTTTGGTCCTAGGAGGTTCACACGGTGGAGGGTTTCATAAGAGCCTGATCCCCAAACAGCTGCTTGAAGTGAACCACATGCTCCTCACAGTGCTCTCCTGAAGAAGAGGGAGACAGTCAGTGGATTTCACTTAAAAAAAAAAAAAAAAAAAAAAAAAAAGATGTCAGCTACTTAAATTCTCCCGTGTGCTTTCTCTCACCAGGGTTGAAGCTGGGACTCCCTCTCAGCCGCTGGTTTCTCTGCTGGAACGACCTGAACACGGTGTAGAACAACATCTGGTCTCCGGTCTGCCGCGCTGCGTCCAAAAACTTCCTGGATGACACGTTGTCATGGCCACCTGCGCCCAATGAAACTTTAGGGTTAGTCAATCACCAAAACAGCAGAGATAGCGTGTCGGAAAAAAAAAGTCAGACGTCATAGTATAGAAGTTAGGGCTGGACGATTAACCGGAAATTTATCAACATCGAAATTCTGAAGCTGTTATCGACGTATTTATCCCACGACAATAATTTCCATAATTTTTAAACTAAAATCCGGGTGGGCCGAATTCTCTGGGTGGGCAAAGCAGAGAAAGGGGAGGTAACCTTGCTCCTTATGACCTCATAAGGAGAAGATTCCTGATTGGCCCATCTGAGCTTTCATTTTCTCAAAGGCAGAGCAGGATACCCAGGGCTCGGTTTACACCTATCACCATTTCTAGCCACTGGGGACCATAGGCAGGCTGGGGGAACGCAAATTAATGTTAAAAAACTCATAAAGTGACATTTTCATGCCATGGGACCTTTAACAGATTGTATCCTGGTGGATAAATTAAACACGGACATACCGACACTGCGGATGAATCTGAGCGCGCCCAGAACCTGCTGCTTCGACAGCAGAACCTCCACGATCTCATCGTTGGCCGTGGACAGACGCTAAAAACACAAAATAAAGTGAAAATAAAGACACTTTTAAGAACTCTGCCATCATCTAAAGCCTGTGTGTGTGTGTGTGTGTTTGATACCTTCAACATGTCCAGTGACAGCTGGTGTGCAGGAGGGTACGTACTCTCCAGAGACAGAAGCAAACACGCCTGAACAAAAAGGAAGAACTATTAAAAAGAAACGTTGAAACAGTTTACATTATCCTCATCATTGTATCTGTTAAACCATACTATAAATATATATATAGTACAGGCCAAAAGTTTGGACACACCTTCATTCAATGCGTTTTCTTTTTATTTTCATGACTATTTACATTGTATATTCTCACTGAAGGCATCAAAACTATGAATGATATGGAATTATGTACTTAACAAAAAAGTGTGAAATAACTGAAAACATGTCTTATATTTTAGATTCTTCAAAGTAGCCACCCTTTGCTTTTTTATTAATAAGGGAAATAATCCCACTAATTAACCCTGACAAAGCACACCTGTGAAGGTAAAACCATTTCAGGTGACTACCTCATGAAGCTCATTGAGAGAACACCAAGGGTTTGCAGAGTTATCAAAAAAAGCAAAGGGTGGCTACTTTGAAGAATCTAAAATATAAGACATGTTTTCAGTTATTTCACACTTTTTTGTTAAGTACATAATTCCATATGTGTTCATTCATAGTTTTGATGCCTTCAGTGAGAATCTACAATGTAAATAGTCATGAAAATAAAGAAACACATTGAATGAGAAGGTGTGTCCAAACTTTTGGCCTGTACTGTATGTATGTATGTATGTATGTATGTATATATATATATATATATATATATATATATATATATATATATATATATATATATATATATATAGGGTCACTTTGATTCCACTGCATTACAGACAGAATGTTTTCTCAGTTAGCCTTTTAGAAGGACTAGTGCAGTGCCTGTTTGGAACAGGCCGATTGCTTGTGGGTCTGAGGTGTCACATTTTAGCTGCCAAAGCTCCGCTGCTCCCTGTCTCTGTTCCAGAGGGGGAGTGGCCAGTGGCTAGAGCGGCAAAAGCCAATGTGTGCTTCTTTTACCTATATATATATTTAACAATATCTTTTGCATTTCTTATCCAAACAACGTCAAGTTTGAAATCCATCGGACTAACGGTTCTAGAGATATGCGCGCACACACACACACACACACACACACACACACACACACACACACACACACACACACACACACACACACACACACACACACACACACACACACACACACACACACACACACACACACACACACACACACACAAACAGAATTTGGGACAGATTGGAGATTTGGATGTAAATGCATTTGAATGGTTGCTGATAATGGGCAATGAGAATATTGCATCAAAGATCAGCCACCCACTCAGATCAGCTGGAGTGGAATGGAAATTTCTAAGTGACCCCAAAATTGTTTTTACCGGTAGTGTATATACATGTTTTTTTTCCCATACTTCTTTGAACTTAGTTTGAATGCACAGTCTGCTGTTTGTTTTGGGTGGGATTTATCTGTTGTACGTTTTTGTGTGCATATATATATATATATATAGTATATTTAAAACAATAAATACAATATAACATAAAAGGGGAAAAAGAATTGTCCAGTGTTTTTTTTGCATAAGTGGGAAAGGCCACAAATGGTTTCTGTTTGAACTCACCAGTGGTTTGGAGTCGCTGAGGACGTGATACTGCAGGAACTGGTGCAGCATGTAGAAGAGGTTGTGCTGCACCAACGTCTTTATCACCAACTCATACAGGTAATGCTGAAAACACACAAACGCTACAGTTAGACAACACAAGCAGGGGAAAATGTAACGTTTGTCGTGTTTTCTCATCTACATTTCATGTGATACTGTAGCAGATTGATGTAAAGAGAATGCTGCTTCATTCTTTTATAATAATTTTTTCATTATTTCCATCAAGAAGTAATACATACACCAGCATACTGTGTAATTTCATACTCCAATCAGAGTACAACTTCTACTAGTAACAGTATTCCTCTACTCCAGTGAGTGTGCCGTGAGAGATCGTCCTGTGTGCAGTGTGAAATTATCAGATTTTACTTAATTGGTCCATTGAGTTACTGCAAATAACTTGCCATTGTTGCGCATCTGTGCCTGCAATGTGAGGACTGGCAGAGAAATTAAAGTAGGTGGCAGTATAGTGCAATAATGACCTTGTTAATTTAAGACAATAGAATTACTGCCACCTGGTGTAAGCAGTAGGGCCGAGATCATCGATGTAAGCCTGCAACAGTGATGGATACATTTTTTTTAAAAGGAAAAATGCAGATTGTGATCTTATTAGGCTACAATGTGTCATTTTGTAAAATTTTTGGTTGGTGGTATTTGCCGTGGGATTTTTTTTAATGTAAAAAATGTGCCGTGGCTCAAAAAAGGTTGAAAAACACTGCTCTACTCCACATAATCTTAAACCACAGTCATGCATGCTCGTACTCATACTTTTCTCTCAGTCACCATACAAGGCTTCATATATGTCCTGCCACACCTGGTTGAATTGTTGCTTTTTCTTCAAACATTGATTTTTCTATACTTAAATAATATTTCATTTAGGGCTGGGAGATATGGAGAAAATCAGAAATGATGATATTCTTGACCAAATACCTCGATATCGATATTGCGGCGATATTCTAGGGTTGACAATTGGTGCTTCAACAAAATATCTTCACATTTAGATTTTAGAAAATAATCATCAGTAATGTGGATACAATGACTAAGTGGGGAAAGGCAAATAATAGAACAGTTACAACAGTCTGGTAAGTTCAGAAAAGTTCATCACTTCACTGTAATGCAGCCTTTAAAACCAGGAGAAGACACTTATGGTCATATTACGATATTCAAAATCTAAGACGATATCTAGTCTCATATCACGATATAGATATAATATCGATATATTTCCCAGCCCTAATTTCATTAGAATCCTGCTTTAAAATCAAAAAGAAAAGATCTTCTGTGTGAACGGAGAGGTGTCACTCTGCTCATTTTTCTTTTATTTTTATTTTTTTAAAGATTATTTTTTGTGGCTTTTACCTTCATTATGAAGTGACAGAGGATAGACTTGAAAGGGAGCGAGATGGGGGGATGACACACAGCAAAGGGCAGCAGGTCGGATTCGAACACGGCCAACATGGGGCGCACGCTCTTACTGGGCGAGCTGAAGTGAGAGAGCCTCAACTCTGCTCGGTTTTACCTGCACGGTGATCTGGAACTGGTTCAGAGAGCGGATATACTCCATCAGCACGGCGATGATGAATTTATGGGAGACGCCCTGCAACACACACACACACACACACACACACACACACACACACACACACACACACACACACACACACACACACACACACACACACACACACACACACACACACACACACACACACACACAGACATACACACACACACACAGACACACAGACACAGACACACACACAGAGACAGAGACAGAGACAGAGACACACACACACACACACACACACACACACACAGACACAGACACAGACACAGACACACACACACACACAGACACACACACACACACACACACACACACACACACACACACACACACACACACAGAGACAGAGACACAGAGACAGACAGACAGACAGACAGACACACACACACACATACAGAGACACACACAGGCACACACACATACAGAGACACACAGACACACAGACACACACACACACACACACAAACACACAGACACACAGACACACACACACACACAGTGACACACACACATACAGAGACACACACAGACACACACACATACAGAGGCACACACACACACAGACACACACACACACACACACACACACACACACACAGACACACACATACAGAGACACACAGACACACACATACACAGAGACACACACACACACACACACACACACACACACATACAGAGACACACACAGGCACACAGAGAGACACACAGATTAAATGTATATCTTTTAGGTTATCTTGTTTCTGTCCTTTATTAAATTCTCTGAAAAGCAAATTGGTTTGAACTGTCACCTGTATTTTAAAGTTCTTTCTCATCGTAATATTATTTTTAAAAGCTTGTGTTTCCTGAAAGAGGACAACAACTCTTTTTGTAAAATATCTCATTCAAGAAGTGAAATTATTTGAATCTGAATCCAACCCCTTTTAAAAACGATCCAATCAGGAGGTTCAAAAAAAGCAAAATTTTCATGCGTGGAAAGTAGGGTTGGGCATCGTTTGGATTTTAACGATTCTGATTCCAAACCAAAACTTGCGCATATTAAAATTGGGAACCGATAATCGGATTTGAAACCAAATCCTCTAAAAGATTCCAATAAAGAAACGATTCTACTAGAGATAGCCGGCTTTGCGTTGACATTAAATTGGCGGCTTACCTTGTAAACGTGCAACTGTATTTCCAAGCAGACTTTTGTAAAATAAACTTTTGTAAAATACTTCATATAAATAGATTTAACAAACAACATTTTCTTACAGTCATTTAGCCTCACAAGTGTGTGTGTGTGTGTGCGTGCGTATGTATGTGTGTGTGTGTATGTGTGTGTATATGTGTGTGTTTGCGTATGTGTGCGTATGTGTGTGTGTGTGTGCGCGTGTGAATGTGTGTGTGTGTTTGTCTGTGTGTGTGTGTGTGTGCGTATGTGTGTGTGTCTGCGTGTGTCTGCGTGTGTGTGCGTGAATGTGTGTGTATGTGTGTGTATGCGTGTGTGTGTGTGTTTGTGTGTGTGTGTGTTTGTCTGTGTGTGTGTGTGTGTATGTGTGTGTGTACGTGTGTGTGTGCGTGTATGTGTGTGTGTGCGTATGTGTTTTTCTGTGTGTCTGTGGGTGTGTGTATGTGTGCATGTCTGCGTGTGTGTGCGTGTATGTGTGTGTGCGTATGTGTGTGTGTGTGTGTATTTGTTTGTCTGTGTGTGTTTGTGTGTGTATGTGTACCCGTTTTACTTATGTGCGTATGTGTATGTGTGTGTATGTGTGCGTATGTGTGTGTGTGCGTGTGTGTGTGTGTGTGTGTGTGCGTGCATATGTGTGTGTGTGTGTGTGTGTGTGTGTGTGTGTGTGTGTGTGTCTGTGTGTGCGTGCATATGTGTGTGTGTGTGTGTGTGCGTATATGTGTGTGTGTGTTTGAATATGTACCTTCCTCTCTGTGAAGGATGACAGGACGTGCGTGTACATGTCTGATTGGTCGATGACCGCCTGCGTTCTGACTGGACGTTTGTGTGCTGCGCTGCCTCGACTCGGACCGGACTCCATCGCCTACAAACACGAAACACCGTAAATAAAACACACAAACGTCTGTGGAGACGTGGGAGGGGAACGTCGTACGGAGGTTCAGAAGCGTTTAATAAACTCACCGCGGTGTAGGTCTGCTCTGCCTCCAGGTACTCTTTATACACCTGGTTCAGCTTGTCAAACACCGTCGCCACAACAGGAAGACTTCCCTTCTCCCCGCCCTCCAGAACTGAGGGGAAACAACTGATTATTTTAGTTTAATTGCAACATACGCAGTTCAGTGTAGGAGCACCATTTTTTTTTTTTTTTTTTTTTGGTCTCTGTTATTGCTGCTTAAAACTGACTCTGGTAACTCCTCATTTGTGTCATTTGTGCAATACGTAGGCAATGGAGCTTTTTCACAGCAGACATGTTTACTTTTCATAGTAGAAAAAAAGCACAGCTGAAATTGATAACTTTAACAATGGCTCAATTCCATCAAGTGTCACAGTAAGATATTTTAGTGAGTCAGCATACACAATACCAGGACCTCTCCTAAGTGGAATGCAACCATCAGTAATGGTTTAATACCAGGGTCTCTCCTAAGTGGAATGCAGCCATCATTAATGGTTTAATACCAGGGTCTCTCCTAAGTGGAATGCAGCCATCAGTAATGGTTTAATACCAGGGCCTCTCCTAAGTGGAATGCAGCCATCAGTAATGGTTTAATACCAGGGCCTCTCCTAAGTGGAATGCAACCATAATTAATGGTTTAATACCAGGACCTCTCCTAAGTGGAATGCAGCCATCAGTAATGGTTTAATACCAGGGCCTCTCCTAAGTGGAATGCAGCCATCATTAATGGTTTAATACCAGGGTCTCTCCTAAGTGGAATGCAGCCATCAGTAATGGTTTAATACCAGGGTCTCTCCTAAGTGGAATGCAGCCATCATTAATGGTTTAATACCAGGGTCTCTCCTAAGTGGAATGCAGCCATCAGTAATGGTTTAATACCAGGGCCTCTCCTAAGTGGAATGCAGCCATCATTAATGGTTTAATACCAGGGTCTCTCCTAAGTGGAATGCAGCCATCAGTAATGGTTTAATACCAGGGTCTCTCCTAAGTGGAATGCAGCCATCAGTAATGGTTTAATACCAGGGTCTCCTAAGTGGAATGCAGCCATCATTAATGGTTTAATACCAGGGTCTCTCCTAAGTGGAATGCAGCCATCATTAATGGTTTAATACCAGGGTCTCTCCTAAGTGGAATGCAGCCATCAGTAATGGTTTAATACCAGGGCCTCTCCTAAGTGGAATGCAGCCATCATTAATGGTTTAATACCAGGACCTCTCCTAAGTGGAATGCAGCCATCAGTAATGGTTTAATACCAGGGTCTCTCCTAAGTGGAATGCAGCCATCATTAATGGTTTAATACCAGGGTCTCTCCTAAGTGGAATGCAGCCATCAGTAATGGTTTAATACCAGGGCCTCTCCTAAGTGGAATGCAGCCATCATTAATGGTTTAATACCAGGACCTCTCCTAAGTGGAATGCAGCCATCAGTAATGGTTTAATACCAGGGCCTCTCCTAAGTGGAATGCAGCCATCAGTAATGGTTTAATACCAGGACCTCTCCTAAGTGGAATGCAGCCATCATTAATGGTTTAATACCAGGGCCTCTCCTAAGTGGAATGCAGCCATCAGTAATGGTTTAATACCAGGACCTCTCCTAAGTGGAATGCAGCCATCATTAATGGTTTAATACCAGGGCCTCTCCTAAGTGGAATGCAGCCATCATTAATGGTTTTGAATACACCTGTGCTTTTCCTACTATGACATGACAACATGTCTGCCGTGAAAAAGGTCTATTGGGGTTGGGAAATATGTTAGTTGTGCAATATCTCATTGTGCAAGGGCTGTGCTCCACTTATTGGGGAGAATGCAGCCGACAGGGTCGTTCAATTAGAAACTGCCAATGAAAGCAGTAGTTAATGTGCTTACTATATACGTACCTGTCTAATGTATATGGAAGCATGTTCTGTGTTGCATGAGATTATGTGCTGAGAGATGCCTATTTTCTGTATGTTGTGTTGTCTTTGTAAAGCTGCGGAACGGACAGAGCGCAAAAGAAATCTCCCTTCAGGGACAATAAAGTATATCTTATCCTCAATTTTTCACTTTGTGTTGCTTTAAGCTGTTTTCAGATCAAATTTCAGTTATTTTTCTAACCCTGAATTCTGTAGAAACCTGAAGCAGAGTTTCTAAACATCTAGGACATACAACACATTTAAAAAAATTTGTCTTCCCCATCCCCACAATCAAATACACAATCTGACTCATCTTAACTAAATTTTGAGACAATTAACATCATATATTTTCGAATGAATGAATCTAAATAACATCATAAACATCATGACTGACATGTTCTGTGAGAAGTTTGCTAAAATGAAGACATTTTTAAAATCAGACACACAGGACAACATCTGCAGCGCCTAGAGCTGATTCGGATGTCAGCTTGTTAAATGTGAATATTGTTCTAGTTTCTTCTCTCCTCTGTGACAGTAAACTGAATATTTTTTGAGTTGTGGACAAAACGAGACATTTGAGACCAAACAACTAATCCATTAATCCAGAAAATAATCCACAGATTAAATCGACAATTTAAATAATCGTTAGTTTCAGCCCTAAAAGACAGACGGACAGACGTACTCTGTGAGCAGACAGACAGGATGACCATCTTGCAGTCTCTCCGCCGTAACAGGAAGTCCATCAGTTTGCCTTTGTCCTGCAGCAGGTTGACAGCTGGAGGCAACTTCACCTGCAAGTACCACAGGTAACCTGACACACAGAGAGAGACACATTCTAAGTTACAGGTGTTTAAAGAACAGAATAATCAAAATATCTGTAGATCTCTATAAAGTCCTATAACTCTGAACTCCAGGTAGTTTTAAAGAGTTTTTACTGCAATTATTAGTTTAAAAAACCTGACCACAAACACCAGACCAGCCCCATGTTGCTCCACACACACTGTGGACTAAATAAACACACATTCATCGTGGTGGAAAGAGGAGAAAACACATCTGTTTTTGCACACCAGCTGGAAATCTTCACATCTTTTACACTTCTGCTACTCTGCTGCTTGGTCATAAATTGGTTATTTCAAACAACAAGATACATTTGTACCACATCAAATTCTGTTCTCATTTCAACGTGATATCATGACTACGGCCACTTTCTTAAGCCAAGTGGCGTGGATTCTGTTATCTGTTCGCCCTTTCATACTACTCACTACGGCGTAAATTCACACGCAATCGCAAGGTAATGTAAGTCAATGGAGGCCAAACGGCGTTGATAAACACGCTAAAAAGCGAGTATGCGTCTTGATAACACGCCAATAATGGCATATGAATTGGCTTGTCATACATACGCCACTTAATGAGATCAGTCTGCTCATTTAACACTTTTTCACAAGTTTATTTATATGTTTATCAGTTACTTTTCGCAATCCATTAATTGGATCTACTGCACAGCACTGTAATTCAACATTCTTTGCAATATCATAGAATTCCAGATGTTATATTTTACAGCATTTAAAAGGTCCCATGGCATGAAAATTTCACTTTACAAGGTTTTATAATATGCGTTCCCCCAGAAAAAATGCCTTGGTTACCTTGTTTCAAGCCATTCTAGCATGGTAAAAAAAGCCTGCAGGAAGACTCAGCTCAATTTCTGCCAGTTCTCAATAGTATTCAACAAGCTAAGCTGCTTGACTCTGATTGGCTAACAGCTAGCCAATGGGAGCCTGGCTCTCAGCATCCTTTACCCAGTGCAACTGGGCGAGCTCATGAATAGTAATGAGCTCAGGCAGTATGATGTCAGACTGATTTTTTATTAACTTTTCGCAATCCATTAATTGGATCTACTGCACAGCACTGATCAAATAAAAAACGTCACTTTTAAAGTTGGTTCGCCTGTTAATCTCCTTATTTTCATCCAAGTAATGTAGCATTTAAAAGGCTATTGTTTTTCCGGCGCAATGCTCACTCTTCTTTTTAATGCTACATTACATCACTTCCAGCAAACTTCACGGAGAACAACGAGGGCAGAACAGCATCACTGACTAACCGAATGTTCTCTGCTCCCACTCGGCTACAAACACAGAATCCACCAACACGTTACTGTTTCCTTTACTACCGCGCCTGTTTGTAACCGGTAGGCTATCGACGTTTCAACTAGAGACGTTCCATACTCTGATACTGCCTAAAACGCTGGTATCGGTATCGGGAAGTACTGGAGTTTATGCACCGATCTGATACCATGTAATTAAGCCCTGAAGAAAATCTACATTAAAGTAGTTTATTTATGTTCTTTTTCCGTTATAACTGACTGTCAAACTGGAGAATAAAAGAAAGTTCTGGGGCATTCATTGTTTGTGTTTGTTCATGTTTCACAAAGAGTTTAACCTGAGCCAGACAGACAACAAAGATAGAAATCATATCACATCCATACAGGGATAGTAGTATACAGCTGTTATACATCATATCACATCCATACAGGGATAGTAGTATACAGCTGTTATACATCATATCACATCCATACAGGGATAGTAGTATACAGCTGTTAAAACATAATAAAATATAGGACACACTGGTATCGGATCGGTACTCGGTATCAGCCAATACGCAAGTTCAGGTATCAGAATCTGTATCGGGAAGCAAAAAATGGTATCAGGCCATCACTAGTTTTAACTGACTTTAGCGGTTTAGATAACAGACACCTGACTGTCCTGCTGTTACAGACAGATGAACTAACCACAGACAGTTGCCCCGTTCATGGGCTCACGGCGGTGCAGAATGAATACAGGGGAAACACAATGGATATTTGCCATTATTTTTGGCATTACAACAAAATAATTCTGGTCTGGTGGGGGCTCCCATTAGTGTTAATTTTGTCACCTATTTTTAATTTAGTCTTAGTCTTGTGCCAAAAAATCTTGTTAGTCAAGTTTTAGTTGACTAAAATTCTCGTCATTTTAGTCTAGTTTTAGTCAAAACATTTTAGTCTTTTTTTTTTTTAAATAAATTATTTCTGATAACCATTTCAGTCAAATAGCTATAAAAATAAATAAATTATATAAAGTTATATAAATATTGAGCCTCTTCCTTATTTCACCAGTAAACAACAAAAACAACCACTGCATGGGAAAGGGATATTTTACACTAAAATAAATGCAGCACGAAACTGGCGAGGCGTATTTCAAGTGAACGCAACATGTGTTGTTTTTCAGACAAACAGCAGCTGCAGACTGTCGTACGTCTCGTGTTGGAAATAGAGACAAACCTTTCCACCGTAGTTGTCAGCATTGTAACCGTGTTTACTCCAACTGCTAGCTAACGGTATGCTAACGTTACCTGCTGCCAAGTGTAGTGTTAACTAGCTAACGGTATGCTAACGTTACCTGCTGCCAAGTGTAGTGTTAACTAGCTAACGGTATGCTAACGTTACCTGCTGCCAAGTGTAGTGTTAACTAGCTAACGGTATGCTAAAGTTACCGGTTGCCAAGTGTAGTGTTAACTATCTAACGGTATGCTAAAGTTACCTGCTGCCAAGTGTAGTGTTAACTAGCTAACGGTATGCTAAAGTTACCTGCTGCCAAGTGTAGTGTTAACTAGCTAACGGTATGCTAACGTTACCTGCTGCCAAGTGTAGTGTTAACTAGCTAACGGTATGCTAACGTTACCTGCTGCCAAGTGTAGTGTTAACTAGCGCCCTGTGCAGCGATGTTTCGGTTGACTCTAACGTGCGTTTAGGAGCATCAGAGAGAAGCGCAGGCTAATCGGTCCGGTAGATAACGGTGGTTAGGGCACCTGTCGGTGCCGTAGCACCGGGTCTCGGTAACAACTGACTATTCTATCTCATGATGAAAAAGTAGAGACGATTGTAGACGAAAACGAAGAAAGATTTTATCTTAGTTTTTATTTTATGCAAAACATTTTAGTCTCGTCTTTTTTCGTCAACAATAATGCATGTTAATTTAGTCTTAGTCAGCGTTTTTGGACATTGGCGCAGTCTCGTCGTTGTCTCGTCTTAGTCATGGAAAAAAAAGGTCGTTGACGAACATATTTAATCTCGTCTCGTCTGACAAGATTAACACTAGCTCCCATTGTATATTTAAAAGGGAAGCACTGGTGGGGGTGGGTGTGAGTGTGTGTGCGTTTAAGCATGTTGGTGTGTGTTCTCCACACCTTCACTGGCACTGATGATGATGTCGGGTTGGAAAACACTCCAGGAGGAAGAGTCTGAAGTGTCGGTTAAAGATCAATGTGAGACAATAAATAAATACCAAAATAGGTTCAAATACATTTTCTGCCAATCAACTATTGTACTATATGTACTTGTATAAACTGTTGGGGAGTTTCCTTTACAAACTTAATTTAATTTTAATAAATTTTTTAATTTGAGAAACTAAAGCTGTCAGATACATGTAGGGGAGTAGAAGTATCTACTTGCATGAAGTAAGTTAAAGTACAAGTACCTCCTTAAGTAAATGTTCTCGTTTTAGAGCTAAAAGGATACAGAGCTGACATGGTACAGGAGGCTGAGAGGGAACGACTGCTGGACCTGCAGAGAGAAAGAAACATGAACATACATACACTGTGTGTGTGTGTGTGTGTGTGTTGTGTGTGTGTGTGTGTGTGTGTGTGTGTGTGTGTGTGTGTGTGAGTGTGTGTGTACCTGCCAGCGGTATCCTGTAGGGGTGTATGGATCGGGCAGGTAGGACAGGTTGGTGCATGTTCACGGCACTATCTGGTTCTTTCAGCTTGATGTCAAAAATCAGAGACGTCTGGAGAGACACACACACAGACACGCACACACACGCACACACACAGACAGACAGACAGACAGACAGACACACACACACACACACACACACACACACACACACACACACACACACACACACAGACAGACAGACAGACAGACAGACAGACAGACAGACACACACACACACACACACACACACACAGACAGACACACACACACAAACACAGACAGACAGACAGACAGACAGACAGACAGACAGACACACACACACACACACACACACACAGACACAGACACACACACACACAGACAGACAGACAGACAGACACACAGACAGACACACACACACACACACCAACAAACACAGACACACAGACACACACACACAAACACACACACAGACAGACAGACAGACAGACAGACAGACAGACAGACAGACAGACAGACAGACAGACAGACAGACACACACAGACACACACACACACACACACACAGACACACACACACACACACACACACACAGACAGATACATACACACACACACCCACCCACAGACAGACAGACAGACACACACCCACACACACTAATTAAACCCAGTGGTTTATTGCAGTAAAAGTGTGAATGCCAGAGTGAGCAGCAGCATGCCAGAAGCATTGACCAACATGAATATGAATGAGCAGGAGATCAGACCTGGGTGCTCTGGTGATGAACCACCACCAGGTTGTCCACGATGTTCAGAGCAAACTTCCCTGTCGTGTTCAGCTTCAACACGTGCGTCTTCTTACACGCTCCCTCCCTGAACACACAGAGAGGGACATTAGATCTCCAGTTAACACGTGGAACATCCACCCTGATCCAAGTTACATCATTACAGCCCCCCCAGTACGTGCAGATATTATTATTATTATTATTATTATTATTATTATTATTATTATTATTACGACTATACTTTCATCCTTGTTTGGTTTATGTTAAGTTCTTTTTTTTGCGTTTTATCTCTGTTTTCTATCATCGTTGTATCTGTAAAGTCACTACCGTTTTGTTTTAGCACCAATATTGAATTAAAAATAAATAAATAAATACCGTATTTTCCGGACTATAAGTCGCACTTTTTTTCCTACTTTGGCTGGTCCTGCGACTTATAGTCAGGTGCGACCTATATATCAAAATATATATAATTTAACATGTTTTTACATGAAAACATTACCGTCTACAGCCGCGAGAGGGCGCTCTAGGCTTGTGACAACTAGAACGCTGCTCGTAAAGACAACTGAGAAAGAAAAGAGATAACAAACTGCAGGTAGTAAAATATGCAGCCCCGAAAACGGTAATCGAGCAGCAGAAAGAGAGTTTGAAATGAGGGAGAAACTTATGAGGGAGACTGGAGAAAAGGTGACTCTTACTGCAATGAAGAAAACAAAGAAAGCTAATCGGCTAATTCGAGGGCTGAAAGCTAGACGGCCAGAGGTGGAGGAAGGAGTCGGGAGGGGCTCGTTCACGGTGCAGCTACGTCTCCACGCCTTTTAATACCTCCATGCTCCACGCCCTGCTAGCTAGTTGTTCTGTGTGCTATTGTGTAGTTCAATAACTGTTAATGTGTTACGTTAACATACACCTACCGTATTCAGCGTATTGTTCTGTGTGCTATTGTGTAGTTGAATAACTCTTGTACTTATAATCTAAATAAATGCGACTTATAGTCCGGTGCGACTTATATATGTTTTTTTTCTCTTCATGACGCATTTTTTGACTGATGCGACTTATACTCCGGTACATACGGTACATATATTTCTGTGTGTGTGTTTGTGTGTCTGTGTGTGTTTGTGTGTGTGTGTCTGTATGTGTCTGTCTGTGTGTGTGTGTGCGTGTGTCTGTGTACGTATGTGTCTGTGTGTGAATGTGTGTGTGTATGTCTGTGTGTGTGTGTGTGTGTGTACGTATGTATGTGTGTGTGTGTGTGTGTGTGTGTGTGTGTGTGTGTGTGTGTGTGTGTGTGTGTGTGTATGTACCTTGGTAAGTGATAGAGCACCACTTCTGCACTGGGACTGTTGGCCGTTCTTGAGTGATGCTTCAGATACATCACAAACAGCTGACCGTAACTACAGACAGAGAGAGAGCAAGAAAGAGAGGGGGAGAGACAGAGAGAGAGAGAGAGAGAGAGAGAGACAGAGAGAGACGGAGAGAGACAGAGAGAGACGGAGAGAGAGAGAGAGAGAGAGAGAGAGAGAGAGAGAGAGAGAGAGAGAGAGAGAGAGAGAGAGAGAGAGAGAGAGAGAGAGAGAGACGGAGAGAGACAGAGAGAGAGAAACGGAGAGAGAGAGACAGAGAGACAGAGAAAGAGAGAGAGAGAGAGAGAGATGGAGAGAGAGACAGAGAGAGAGAGACAGAGAGAGAGAGAGAGAGACGGAGAGAGACAGAGAGAGAGAGAGAGAGAGAGACGGAGAGAGAGAGAGAGAGAGAGACGGAGAGAGAGAGACAGAGAGACAGAGAAAGAGAGAGAGAGCAAGAAAGAGAGGGGGAGAGAGAGAGAGACGGAGAGAGACAGAGAGAGAGAGAGACAGAGAGAGAGACAGAGAGAGAGAGAGAGAGAGAGAGAGAGAGAGACAGAGAGACACAGAAAGAGAGAGAGAGCAAGAAAGAGAGGGAGAGAGAGAGAGAGAGAGAGAGAGAGAGGGAGAGAGACGGAGAGAGAGAGAGAGACAGAGAGAGGGAGAGAGAGCAAGAAAGAGAGGGAGAGAGAGAGAGAGACAGACAGAGAGAGAGAGAGAGCAAGAAAGAGAGAGAGAGAGAGACAGAGAGAGAGAGAGAGAGCAAGAAAGAGAGGGAGAGAGAGACAGAGAGAAAGGGAGAGAGACAGAGAGAGAGAGAGCAAGAAAGAGAGGGAGAGAGAGAGAGAGAGAGATTAATAACTAGCTTTAATATTTGGAGATATTTTAATATTAAAGAAGACAATTAAAGAAAGAGAGACAACAAATGAGCAACACTGAGTACTGTGGAAGACCAGTTAAGATAATATTAAATTAATAAATAAATAAATAAAGACACAAGGCTACAGAATGAATCCTGAAATAAATAAATCAGGCAATAAATATGTAAACAAATGTAAAAATGAATAAATGTGGAATATTTAAATAAAAGTCCCGGAAATAAATAAAGTAGTTGTTACTTGAAGTTGAACTTAATAATTTTTAAAATAAAAACCTAAACCAACTCATTCATTTCTTTATTTTTATATTAATTTATATATTTATCTCTCTCCCCCTCTCTCCCACCCTCTATGTCCGTCGTGTTGATGTTTTAAACAAAGCTGCAGTTTGAATAAAAAAATAAATCTTTAAATAAAAGAAAAGAAAGTTTGAGAATTTCTGACTTACATGGTTGCCATGGCGATGTCCCTCTCCGACAGGCTGAGTTTGGCAGGTTTGGGGACGACCGGCAGCTCGATCTCAAACTTGGACATCTTGCACATGGTTCCATTCTTAAAAAACAACAAAAGGATCTTCTAAGTCAGATTATTTTAAGGTTTTGTTGGATAAATAAATGTTTTTTTTCTGTTTGACTAGAGATAGAGAAGATTATAAAAGAAAGAATGTGTGCGTACAATATCAAATCTAAACATGTACCCTCTCCTGTTGTCCTTCGGGGTCAAACTCGACCCGTTTTTCAAAGTTTCTACACAGCCCAACTGGGCGAGCTCATGAATAGTAATGAGCTCAGGCACCATGATGTCAGACTGACCAGCTTTTGTGATTGGTCTGATTTCTCTGCTTATTTCTGTTCAGTGGCTAGAGCTGACAGATGAGGCAGCACATACACATTTGGACCTAACATATTTCAAAAAAACGCAAGTAAAAACAGTTTTGTGTGGCGGGGCACCTGGGAGGGCAACACAAGGGTGAAAACATCTCAAAATAACGTAGCGTTAGATAATGCGTGTGTGCTAAACACTTATTTCCAACATGGTCCTTGGTGTTAAAACGTGCAACAGATAACGAAGACCTATTTCACGTCACACACAATAACATATAATACAGATCATCCAAGGTTTCAAAGGATTCACTAAGACCAAAAACGACCGATTAGTCGACTAATCGACTAAGAGGAGGCAGCCCTAGTGCTCACCCTGAAGGCGAAGGGCTGCAGGATGTTTCCCTGCACGGTGGTGGACAGCAGGATGACGGTGGTCTCGGGACAGTACTGGTACCAGTTCACGTTGATGCTCTGACTCTTCAGCAGCTTCAGACTGCGTTTGTCTGGAAACACCTGAGAGAAGAGACAAACCAAACACAACTCTGTAGAATTACTGTTGACCCCGTGACGCACAACACACAACCCCCCCCTCCAGAGAACCAAACCGTTGCTGTCCTCAGATCGTTAACCACCAGAAAATATTCACATTTTAAAAAGGTGCTGACACACCAAGGAGATTATCGGCCGTCTGACAGTCTGGCGAGGTCGGTGACTCGAGTCTGCTCGGTGTGTCCCGTGCCGTCGTCAGTCTGGGGGCTGTCGGCGTTCATTTTGGCCGACCTGACATGTTCAGTCGGAGGGGGGGGCAGTCGGGACTCACCAGGAAATGGGAAGCAGGATGAGGTGACTAGAATCTAGGGCTGCATGATTATGGCCAAAATGATAATCACGCATTTTAAGTATCGCTCAATCACGCAAATTTGATCTTGGGAAGCCAAAATCGTGATTGTGATTAAAATTCGATTAATTGTGCAGCCCTAGTAGCCTCGTGAGACCGTCCTGATCTGGCGAGCTCCAGTTTTCCACTCGCAGATCAGTCTGGCATCTTGAGGCAGAGAAAATTTGGAGCCGTTAGCCAAACGACCGGGCCAATCAGCGTTGGTTTTGAGGTGGGTTTAGGTGGTGATAGACAGATGGTTTATCCAATCAGCTAACCAGGATTTTCAGACGGCGGTAGCCCTAATTCTGTTAGCCGCTCGCTAATGCTTTTTTTCTCTTGGATCCTTCTTTTGGAATATGGTCCGGGAACCTGAAATGTTGCCTTTTATTCCTAAATTCTCGTTACACAAACGGCAAATCTCCTTTACCGACATGTTTGCATGCTGAGCTAACGAGCTATGCTTTGCCTGCAGCAGCAGGGGCGGGCTTGTGGTTGTATTTTTCATAAACCGTGGATCTGATTGGTTGATTTGGCCCGTCTATCACCAACATAGGTGATAGACAGATGGTTCATCCAATCAGCTAACCAGTATTTCCGCCCCTTCCCAAAAGTTCTCCAACGGAAAGTTCCCAGATGGATATGCCGAGCAAATGCGAAGCGATCCATCTGGCGGAGTCAGGTTACAGCCCTAGTAGAATCTCTCAAAATCTGATGAAGATCTGTTAAACTGAACCTTTGTCGATCTGAAATGAAGACAGATTCAGCAACAGCCTACACGGCCTATTTCGCTCTTAAAATGTTCTCAGAAACACGTTTTTTCGGTGAACTATTTTAGTCCAAGATGAGATATCGTATTCTGAACGAGCCGCCATGACAGTCTGGCTTTGAATTTCCAGAGAAAACGAACCCCATGTGACGCGTTCGTCCAATCAGCTGCCGGTTTTCATTTCTTGGGCAACAATACAGAGTAGCGCCGCCTGCTGCTATGGAGACGTATTACGTCTCTTCTCGTCTTGTTGGTGTGTTCTGAGGAACTTTTTGGACCAACAGGGTCAAAATGTAACAAATTTAAAAACGTTCTCTTTTTCGAAAAACATTTTTCAAACGTTTTTGTCGTTTTCCCCCTGATGTTTTTGTCATTTTTTTCCACGTTTGTGTCACTTTGACATTTTTTGTCACATTTTCTCTATGTTTTTGAATCTTTTTCCATGTTTTTTTTCACTTTTTACGATGTTCTTGTTGATTCTTTTTCTGCGCCTTTGACGTTTCTGTGGTGTTTTACGTGATTTTTAAGCATTTTCCTACATGTTTGTCGATTTTTTCAACGTCCTTTTATCAATTTTTGTTTTTCAAATGCTATAAAATTGAGTAAAAACAGCCAAATTCAATGAAAGTAGTGAACAGATCTTTTTTTGTGACGAGCGATGTACGGAACAATACACGTTATTATTTTTTAATTTGGTTAAAACATTTTTTGAAAATGGGTCAAATTTGAACTGAGGACAACAGGAGGGTTAAACACACTAATTAATAAAAGTTACCTGGTAGAACTCTATTCCCTGGTCTGTGATGAAGACAATCTCATTCCAGTTGGTCCAACAGAAACCCAAAACAATCGCGTTCTTCGTCTGCGGGACAAAACACACAAAATACCGTTAATTTACAGAATAAAAAAAGCCTTTCGAGTGGCATCACAGAGCTCAACTTTACTCATATTCTTAATCAGTTGTCACTCTTAAACTTCTACATTTCTCCTCACATCTCAATCAATTTATGTAGAAATTAGAATCAAGAGGAAAAAGGGTGGAAATACTTTTTCAAAATAAAGAGACAAAAGACACTGAAGCATACCTTGCATTCCTGGGTGAACTCTATGTGTGGATAGTCGGGTATGAAGTTGATGAAGTCCTGCAGAGAACATAAAATCAATAGTTCAGGTCAGAGTTTTTCTCCGGACAACAGCACAAGATTAAAGCTGCACAATTAACCACACACACTGTATGTCTTAGCTTTATAACGCATAACAGTAAAGCCCAGTTCAGACCAAATGTTGCGGCTGTAAGCAGTCCAACAAAGTGCTGCCTAGGGCTGTAGCGATACACTAATCTCACGATACGATACACAGCTCACGATACGATATATATCACGATATTCAGCCAACGATACGATTCGATACACTTACATCATTTTCTGAAAGATTTAAAGGGGACCGAGTGATTTTGGTGACATCTTGTGAGTGTTCCATTTACTTGGATTTAATTAATTGAACTGAAAACATCAATTACACAATATATGTCTCTGACTGGACAGAGAGTCTACAGCAGGGATCATCAACTACATTTTTTTCAGAATTTTTCTAAGCACTCTGGCAGCCAGACTTTCAAATAAAATAAAATAAAATGAATTTATACCTAATACGCCTATTCTTTTTCACTTTGTTACTGAATTAATGCTATTTTTTTTTTTTTTTTTACATGTATTAGTGTGGGCAAACTCCTAAAAAACATGGAAACTCCCTAATGATAACTGGCTCTTTAACTAGAAAAAGATCTCAGACTAGGGCTGGGCGATATGGACCGAAAATCATATCCCGATATATCTTAGCTGAATATCGATATACGATATATATCCCGATATTTTTTCCGCAAAGTGAGAGCAAATGTTCTGTCAAAGTCAAAGCCAAATATGACAGGTCACATGTAGTTTCATAGAAACTGGCTATTTCAGTGAACAGTTGCAAAATCAAATGAATAAATAATAAAAAGGTTTCTTCACCTGGTTCAATGCTCAAATGTTCAAATAACAATAAAATGTAAACATAAATTCTGATTAACCCTTGTGTTGTCTTCCCGTCAACCTTTTCGACGCCTTTTTTTTCAGTTTGTTTTAGTTTTTTTCCAACGTTTTAAATTGTTAAATTTTTCTTCTACACATTTTCAGCGCTTATTTCTACATCCCATATTTTCTTATATAGGGCTGGGCGATATAGAGAAAACCAGATATCACGATATTCTTGACCAAATACCTCAATATCGATATTGCGGCGATATATTCTAGAGTTGACAGTTGGTGCTCTCGCAAAATATCTTCACACTTAGATTTTAGATAAATAATCATTAATAATAGAACAGCTAGAACAGTCTGGTAAGTTCAGAAAAGTACATCACTTCACTGTAATGCAGCCTTTAAAACCAGGAAAAGACACTTATGTCATATCACGATATTACGATATCCAAAATCTAAGACGATATCTAGTCTCATATCACGATATCGATATTAATATCGATATATCGCCCAGCCCTATCTCAGACTACGAGGCAGTTCACTGAGGAGTGATGGTTAAAGTCTGTGATTATGGAAACATTATTGTAGTATCCAGCATCCTGATTGGTGGAAAATGCTTGCAGAAACAAATGGCTGTTGTCAGGTAAACATGTCACTGTCAAAGACGCTGAAGCAAAAAGTTGAAGTGGAAAAGCCAAAAGCCCAGCTTTAATGATGAATGGACTGATAAGCAGGCTATGCACTCGTCATGTAGGCCTATGCCTCATTTGCAATGAAACGATGTTGTTGCAAAATAATACAACCATCATCATCATCACTGAACATAACGATCGCGTCATTCACGTGCATATTAAGTAGCTCCAGATTGTCCGATCTAGCGGAGAGTTTGGTTTGTTCAGCCAGCAGTGAGGTTTACAAGAATTTGTCAAAATGTCCAGATTCCCGGCAACCTAAGATAAACAGTTAGACTACAAACTGACAGCTTTTGTTTTAGCTTGTTTGTAAAAATTCGCTATTTGCAGAGTAGAGCTGTGTTTGCGTAAAACAGCGCGGTGGACTGAGCAGATTGAAATATCGCTTTCTACATGTTGATGCCGGTCTACACAGGTGAGTGCATTGATAAGTATTGACTTTCTACTCACGAAGGTTTAACTGGAGCCTATTTACAGAAAAAAACACGAAGGACCGCGAGGGACTAACCGCTGAGAGACGCATAAACACACTGTGCCGCGCTCAAGATTGTATTGCAATGATTTATTCCTCCATTCGTAAAATACAACTAGCACTGCAGTTCCCAAATGTACAGTTACCTTGTGAGTCAAACGGCCTAGGGCGTAATCTACTTTAGACGTCACCACTTGTTCTAAGTTTATTTATATGAAGAGATTTTCGTTACTTTTATTTTGTTATTTTTAATGTGGGATTTGTTACCAAAGAAATGGGAGCGCTGAGAGTTGAGCTCGGAGGGGAACAAAATTAATTGGGAGACAGTTTTGGGACAACATTTCCTACTGTTCCAAGAACCCAAATCACCAGCAGATCCACTTCAACATATGTCCTAGGACATACTGGACTCCTCAGAAGAGATACGTCTCTAAAGTCAGTCCTTCTCCCTATTGCACGTTCTGTCAACCTGAACAAACTGGACCTTTCCTACACGAGGTCTGGGAGTGTGAACAGGTGCATGAGTTCTGGGATAAAACACAAGTGTGTTTGTCTGTTTGGTAAGTTTAAATTGGAAAAATAATAAAAAATGTATCTTAAAGGTCCAATATGTAATATTTGTACTGTAATAAATCCAAAAATGACACCAATGCCTCATCAGATATTAAGGAAACATGTTAAACTGAAATACTATCTTTTCTGACAACAATGCTAATTTCAGTATTTTTTCTTTTTGAACTTTACATTCCGTGACGTGATTTATGTTTATGTTTTGATCTGTGTGTTGTTATCAACGGCCCAGTTTGACAGCCAGGCCGGGTTGCCAGATATACCTGTAAAAACGTAAACCCAGCGCGCTACAGCTGTAACGGTAGTACAGCCATGAAAGCAGCAAACAAACAAACAGGATCAACGGAGATAGATTCTACATGACATAAAAAAAAGAAAACATCATGTTTCTAACAGTTGCGTGACCAGAGACGTAACAACCCCCTGGTAAATATTGGAGATGTATTTGAAAGATTGAGACAGCTTAGAGCCCACAAGGACGCAGAGTTGGCTTATTTTCTCCTGAACCGGTAAGCATTAGCTTCAGGCTAATTTATCACAGCTACTAGGGATGGGCATTATTTGTCATTTCAACATTTGTGTACTCACATTGAATTATATAGCTAGAGTACCCGAGTAAAGTGATCCCGACTGGTCCTGGCTAACGCCGCCATGCTAACCCTGCTAACTGTTAACGTTACCGGGCAGCCCATGGCTGTTTACAGCGTGTAGCCTCTTCAGCGGTCGACAACGATGAGTTATTTTAAGCCACGAGAGGGGGGCTGTAAATCGGAAAGAGAGGACTATGAGTTTGCAGTGTGTTTAGCGATTGTTGCCGTAATTCTAAGCCAATGAAGTGTGTTCCGTCGGCAAGGTAGTGGTATTTTTAGCGTTTCGTATTGTAATTCTAAGCCGAGGAAGTGTGCCTGACTGGCGTGTGGAGAGGACGGTGAGGTTGTTGTGTTTTTAGCGGTTCATACTGTAATTTTAAGACGAAAAAGTGTGTCTGTCAGTTGGTTACAGAGCTCCACGTGAGCACGGGCTTTTATGACTGTCAATATAGCCAGCATCTACTGTTAGCTACTCGGCTGTGCTGTGGAGTAATGTCTGGCTATGTGAGACTAGCATCTAACGTTAGCTACTCCGCTGTGCTGTGGAGTAACGTCTGGCTATGTGAGACTAGCATCTAACGTTAGCTACTCCGCTGTGCTGTGGAGTAACGTCTGGCTATGTGAGACTAGCATCTAACGTTAGCTACTCTGCTGTGCTGTGGAGTAACGTCTGGCTATGTGAGACTAGCATGTAACGTTAGCTACTCTGCTGTGCTGTGGAGTAACGTCTGGCTATGTGAGAAAAGCGTCTAGCTACATTGTTGTGAATGCTGCGGTCTAAGCCTGGCAACCTCCGTGAACTTCGAGTCTGGGCAGGAGGGGGCGGGGGAGACGACTCTCCAGTATTTTGAATTGGTAGTGCAGTAACTATTTTAACCGCTAGCTGCCAGTATTACACACAATATTACATATTGCACCTTTAAATATTTTTTTAATTATTATTATTATTATTATTATTATTTAAGATAAAATACAATTTCAGTGTCACTTTTGATAAAAGGGCACATCTGTTTTTTATAAAAAGAAAGGAATATGTTTCAGTCATTTGTCTGCAGCTCTTTCTGTTATAAACAATCCTGAGAAAATCGTATTGTGAACGTAAAATCATATCAAACCATGAGTTGAGTGTATTGTTACATCGCTACTGACCAGACAGTGTCAGTGTCTAGTTCTCACCACAGATTTCGAAGTCCTCTGAACCGCCAAGATCTTATTTCCGATGGAGAACTTGATACACTTCACTTCTCCTTTATCGTCCATTCTGAGAAGGAAAACGAGCACACACACACACACACACACACACACACACACACACACACACACACACACACACACACACACACACACACACACACACACACACACACACACACACAATATACGGGATTATTGTTTTCACATTTAACACCTCGGATGCAGATTCAAAATTGCCAATAATAAAAAGGTCAACAACATCACTAATTCCCTACAGAGTAGAACTGGGCAATCTATCGATATATCGTGATATGAGACTAGATATTGTCTTAGATTTTGGATATCGTAATATGGCTTAAGTGTTGTCTTTTCCTGGTTTTAAAGGCTGCATTACAGTAGTGATGTACTTTTCTGAACTTACCAGACTGTTATAGCTGTTCTATTATTTGCCTTACCCACTTAGTCATTATATCCACATTACTGATGATTAGTTATCAAAATCTCATTGTGTAAATATTTTGTGAAAGCACCAATTGTCAACACTACAATATCGTTGCGGTATCAATATGGAGGTATTTGATCAAAAACATCTTGGTATTTGATTTCCTCCATATCGCCCAGACCTACTACACAGGCTGATGTACCTGAAGGAAACACTGCTCTTGTCGTCCGGACCTTTGACCACCACCCCCGTGGCTCCACCTGAACGCACGGCAAACACCTGCAGCCAGAAAAAAAACAAAAAAAATCAGAAAACCACATCAGCATCGACAGAATAAAAAAGGGAAAAAGTTATCTTTATCGTTTCTATTCTTCTCCGGGCTCGGGTTGCAGGGGCAGCAGCTCCAGCAAGGGGGACCCCAAACTTCCCTTTCCCGAGCAGATGCAAAATCTCTTATTTGATATATCTTCGCTTGAACCGGAAGTCGTTCTGTCCCTCCTTCTGTCCCTCCTTCTGTCCCTCCTTCTGTCCCTCCTTCTGTCCCTCCTTCAGCCCTTTCCTTCTTAAATAGGGGGTCAGGAGAGTCTTCTTTGATCTCTTGGCTACCTCATTTCGTCCTCTCTTTTCGATACTGCCTAAAACGCTGGTATCGGTATCAGGAAGTACTGGAGTTTATGCACCGATCTGATACCACGTAATAAAGCCCTAAAGAAAATCTACGTTAAAGTAGTTTATTTATGTTATTTTTCCGTTATAACTGACTGTCAAACTGGAGAATAAAAGAAAGTTCTGGGGCGTTTATTGTTTGTGTGTGTTCATGTTTCACAAAGATTTTAACCTGAGCCAGACCGACAACAAAGATTACCTTTTTTTCCAACTTCAGATTTTCCCCAATTTCAAATGATGTCCCGATAAGGACAATTTTGTCAACATCTGTTTTATCTAAAAAGATAAATTTCGCTGTTTGGTCATCTCACTTAAATTGTATTGCTGCAAAATGTGATTGTCAAGCAGACAGACTGACCAACACATATGTCATAAAAGATCGATACTTGGCATCTGTGTATCGATACCGTATTGCCACGAAAAATATCGCGATACTATGCTGTATCGATTTTTTCCCCCACCCCTAAAGGGAAGCAAAAACCACCAACCATGACAATAATAAAAGGTCTAAGAGCATATTACACAACATAACTACATAACAATACAAAAAGCAATAACAATTACACAGTCTACAAGTACTCCATTACGAGTAAAAGTGTATTAAAAATGTTACTTAGGAAAAGTATCATCAGCAAAATGTACTTCGTAGTAAATTAATGGATTATCAAAAAAATGTGACACACACAAACACACACACACACACACACACACACACACACACACAGACATAGACAGACAGACACACAAGCAAAATTTACTTAGTAAATTAATGGATTATCAAAGAATGTGTGACAGACACACAGAAACACACACACACATACACACACAGAGACAGACACACACACACACACACACACACACACAGAGACACAAACACAAAGAGACACACACAGACACACACACACACACACACACACACACACACACACACACACACACACACACACACAAACATAGAGACACACACACATACTGTACTTAGTAGTAAGTAACAGAAGTAAAAGTACTCATTAGGCAGAATGACTCCTTTCAAAGTAACATAAGAAATATTATATTATTCCATAATATAATATTCGTTCGTCCACGTGGAGCAAGTTTTAGATACTTTCTTACTTAATGAGTAGTTCTTTCAGTTTAGCTACAGTTAGCCACATCGATGCTAACTAGCTTAGCTCACCTGTTTGTTAGCCTCGTCGAAGAAGACGTTGTTGACGCTGGAGGCATGTTCAAACTGCACCGGGTTCTCACACAGCTCCAGGTAATGTTCCTCGCTCATCCTCACACTGTCACTGTCACTGTTACTATTTAATATTAGTATATGGGATTTATTCTCAGTCCAGAGTCCTGACAGACTCCGCAGCAGCAGAGCGGGGACAGTTCACTTCTCAGCCGGCTATTACACTTCCTGTTTCCGGTTTGGGTCTTCAGAGTAAGAGCGAAGTAGCTACACAGTAGACTCCGCTCCAGCTATCTAGGTAGGTCTTGGGACATGAATGCATGTATTGAAAATCAAAAAAAGTGACAAAACAGAAACGTTAAAAAATATACAATTAATAAACCTTGAAAAAGGTGAGAAAAACTTCCCAAAATAAGCAACAAAAACTTCAAAAACAAACCTCCAGAAAGGCGAGAAAAACGTAAAAGAAATTGTCAGATTTTTTTTCAAACAGGCGAATAATTACGGAAAAAGTGCTAAAAACATTGAAAGCGTCCAAAAAACAACAAACAATTCAGTAAAGGCCCAGTTTTAATTATTATAACCCCCCCCCCACAACAAATGGTTCTAAGTGTTGTTTACGTACAACGTTGTATGCTGTATAACACGTGTGTCAAACTCAAGGCCCGTGGGCCAAAACCGGCCCCTCGCAGATTATGATCTGGCCCGCATATCAATTTAGGTTCACAAAACATTTTCGCCCACCTAGTTTTTGCCACTTTTTTCCAATGTTTTGCTGAAATTTTTGGATTTCTTTTAAACTTTTGTCACTTTTTCCACTTTTGCCACTTTAATTCTTTTCTGACGTTTTGCCATTTTTTCCAAGGTTTTTGTCACTGTTGTCGAAATTTTTTTATTTTTTTTCGACGTTTTTTGGGCTTTTCTTTTCTATGATGGCCGAGGAACTTTCTCCTGACTTCTTTAGGAGTTTATGTCTGTAAGTGAAAACACTATATGACACAAAGCCTATCAATAAACTAAACATGTCTGGCCCTTGGTGGGAAGTTGAGTTTGACACCCCTGCTGTATAAGCATATGTTTTTGACTTTTTCTGTAATAATATGATATTGTGAGGTAGGGGCAGAACTTATCCTTTTGTTTGTTCTTTGGTAAAGTCTGATTGATTTGTTTATGTTTGTGTTTTTATTTAGTTTTCTCTTTCACAAAATACGGTTGATTGTTCAAGATAAATAAAATAAAAAATCAAATCAAATATATATTTTTGTCCATGATAATCCAGATAATAAGGCTCTTAAATATCTGATTAATTTAATTATTATACAACATTAAAAGTTTGGTGACAGTTTATATTTTTGGATATTACTCTTTTATTCTGAAAGGAAGGTCGGAAGTCTTCTTGTTTTTGCTGCTGGGAGTCATGTGACAACTTCGTTCTCCCTCTGACAGATTAGAGACTCAGCCAAAGGTGGGAGCATGGCACAACCTCCCTAAAATGTTGTATTTATGAGGCTGTGAATGATATATCTGAACAAAGCCTGTGTAAAAAGCTTCAGAATATAGAATATATATCAAAGTTTAGTGTCTGTAAGTGTTACTGAAGTAGAGAGTCTGAGACCAAAACCTTTAAATAGCCTATATGGATAGCAAAACTCCGACATTTTAAAGAAACTAACAGATGAACAATATTAAACTAATAGTTATCAACATGAAAATTCCCCAGCGGATTACTGACATTAAGAAGATTACTTTCTGTGTTAAAAGTTTTCTGAAAAGTTATGTTTAAATATGCAAATGAGGTATTATCTGATGCTAACTTTTGGTCAGTTTAGAAGAAATCTACAGGTGCAAACAGACAAAGTGAAGTAAAATAAATCTACTAGTCTGAAAGAACACGTTTTAGGGAAGATAAAGAGCCCAACATCTCTAAATTGAGCCAGTGAATAAAAAAAAAAAAAAAGTTTGACTGTGGTGTTACGGCTTTAGTGGTTTGGTGCATTTTTTGAGCAAAATCCAATTTTCTAAAGATCTGGACCGAACAATAGTTTGAATATGTAAAGATATGGATTGTTAAATTCAGAAATTGTATCTACTTTAAACCTCTGCATCCTATAACTTCATAATCATATATACTTATATCCTATAACATGGTTTCTGGGGCAGCTGTGGCTCAGTGGCAGAGCGGTTGCCTGCCAAGGTTGGTGGTTCGATCCCTGGCCCTGCAGTCCCATGTTGAAGTGCCCTTGGGCAAGACACTGAACCCAGAGTTGCTCCCGATGCTGCACCATCGGTGTGTGAACAGTGTCTGAATGTTGATCTGATGAGCAGGTGGCCAAATAAATACAGTCCATTTACATTTATTTGCACTATTCTTAAAGAAGACATGTTACAGAAGATAAAGAGCACAAAATCCCTAAAATAACCGGTTCATGTCTGCCGTATCTGGCCTTAAATGAGAGAAACCATTAAGTAACTTTGTGCTATATGGCAAACCTTTGAGTGTTTAAAGGTCCCATGACGTGCTGCTTTTGGATGCTTTTATAGACCTTAGTGGTCCCCTAATACTGTATCTGAAGTCTCTTTTATATAGACCTTAGTTGTCCCCTAATACTGTATCTGAAGTCTCTTTTATATAGACCTTAGTGGTCCCCTAATACTGTATCTGAAGTCTCTTTTATATAGACCTTAGTGGTCCCCTAGTACTGTATCTGAAGTCTCTTTTATATAGACCTTAGTTGTCCCCTAATACTGTATCTGAAGTCTCTTTTATATAGACCTTAGTGGTCCCCTAATACTGTATCTCAAGTCTCTTTTATATAGACCTTAGTGGTCCCCTAATACTGTATCTGAAGTCTCTTTTATATAGACCTTAGTGGTCCCCTAATACTGTATCTGAAGTCTCTTTTATATAGACCTTAGTTGTCCCCTAATACTGTATCTGAAGTCTCTTTTATATAGACCTTAGTGGTCCCCTAATACTGTATCTGAAGTCTCTTTTATATAGACCTTAGTGGTCCCCTAATACTGTATCTCAAGTCTCTTTTATATAGACCTTAGTGGTCCCCTAATACTGTATCTGAAGTCTCTTTTATATAGACCTTAGTGGTCCCCTAATACTGTATCTCAAGTCTCTTTTATATAGACCTTAGTGGTCCCCTAATACTGTATCTGAAGTCTCTTTTATATAGACCTTAGTGGTCCCCTAATACTGTATCTGAAGTCTCTTTCCCAAAATTCAGCCTTGGTGCAGAATTACAGCCACTAGAGCCAGTCCGACAATGAGCTCTCCTTAGGATGTGTCATTTCTGTGTCTGTAGCTATTCAGGAGGAAAGGGGGGGGGGCACGGTGGAGGGGGGGCGGCGGTGTGTGGTCTTGACCAACTGCCACTTCGTTCATTTGAAAGCCATGATGTCTCTCTCTCTCTCTCTCTCATGGGTGGGCCAAATTCTCTGGGTGGGCAAACCAGAGAAAGGGGAGGTAACCTTGCTCCTTATGACCTCATAAGGAGAAGATTCCTGATTGGTCCGTCTGAGCTTTCATTTTATCAAAGACCGAGCAGGATACCCAGGGCTCGGTTTACACCTATCACCATTTCTAGCCACTGGGGGACCATAGGCAGGCTGGAGGGAACTCATATTAATGTTAAAAAACCTCAAAGGGAAAATTTTCTAACCATGGGACCTTGAACTTATCAAATATCATAATTTTGAGGCATGGCAGTAGCTCAGTCTGTAGGGAGTTGGGTTGGGAACTGAAGAGGTGCCAGTTCACCTCCTGGGCACTGCCAAGGTGCTCTTGAGCAAGGCACCTTCCCATGGGCAACCCCCGCCTCACTCTGACATCTCTCCATTAGTGTGTGTATAGGTACTGAGCGAGTGTGTATAATTCAGACCTGTGTGTAATGTGTATAATGATTACAACAGAGTGAAAACATTGTAATTTCCCTTGTGGGATTAATAAAAGTATAAATTATGAATATTTTTCATAAAACAAATCGAAAAAGACAAAAAGTTTCCATTTTAACCTTTTAATGTCAGCACTGGTCTATAGACCGTTTCACAACGATTCTTTAGAATAAATCCACCAAAACACCAGATTTTCTGAATTAAAGTTACACAATCTAAGAGCTACTTTTATCATCTTTCATCACGGCAAACATCTTCTACATTACATGACACCATGCAGAGATTACTTGTCATTGACTTGCATTTGTTTCTTTTGCGCTTCAATCTCAAGCGTTAACTTTAATAACCCCGTTAGCTTTCGCTTCCACAAACTCACCACACCAAAATCAAACTGTGACCTTTGACCCCCCCCTCCCACATTTGACCCTTAAATAAGACAGAGAGACAAACAGAAAAGACAGAAAGTAAACTTTCTCAGCTTTCAGGTGTGATCGCCAACTTTTTCCTCTTCTCTTTTCAGCGGTTAGTTTAAAAATGTTTATCTTATTGGCCTATATGGATTTAAGTAGAACGGCGAAAAGATGAGAATTAATAAAAAAAAATTGAAGAAAAATAGACTTGACATCTGATAGTTAGGGCTGGGGAGTTAACCTTAAATCAAAAAAAAAAAAAAGAACATGTCTTATCTGTTTTTCATAATACTTGGTTGAAGAGTGCAGTATTGGTCACAGAACAACCAATCTCAGGGCGGATACACAAATTATTTTTTACTTCTGTAAACATTGTGGGCCCTATTTATTTTAACGATCTAAGCACACGGCATGAAGCACCAGGCGCAGGTGTGTTTAGGGCGTGTCCAAACCCACTTTTGCTAGTTTAACGGTGGAGAAAAGGGTCTGTGTGCTGGGTGCCTGGTCCTAAAGGGTTGTACTTAGTGTCTTCATTAATCAGAGGTGTGTTTTGGGCGTAACATGCAATCAACCAATCAGAGATCAGCTCCCATTCCCTTTAAAAGCCAGGCGCGTTTGGACCTTGGAGCGTTGCTGTTATGATGGAGGATTTGCACCCTAATATTTTTATTTGTAATCTTCGGCATGTGTGTGTATGTGTGTGTGTGTGCTGCTGTGCGTCCCTGTGTGTGTGTCCCTGTGTGTGTAACAAGCATAGTGTGTGTCTGCTGTACACGAGCCTAGGAGCATTTTACTAATGCTCTGTTAAAATAACAATGAAATGCTGCATTACTGACTTTAGTTTTTTGTTGGACAATGGTGCAATCTCTTCCTGCTGCCTCAAGATAGCAATACTCCCAGAATGCACCTGAACACACCTCCCTGTAAGACCAGAACGCCCAGAATGCACCTGAACACACCGCCCTGTAAGAGCAGCACGCCCAGAATGCACCTGAACACACCTCCCTGTAAGACCAGCACGCCCAGAAAGCACCTGAACACACCTCCCTGAAAGAGCAGCACGCCCAGAAAGCACCTGAACACACCTCCCTGAAAGAGCAGCACGCCCAGAAAGCACCTGAACACACCTCCCTGAAAGAGCAGCACGCCCATGGGCCACAGATGGGCGCAGGTGGTTCTGTGAAAACTGTCAAATCCGCATTATTATGGATCCCACGTAACTCCTAGGCAAGCCTCGTCGTACGGAGCAGCCCGATTGGCTGGTTAAGGGTAAGGATAGCCAGAGTGGTCAGGGGGTAGGACCTGAACTAATCGGGCTCCGTTACCTAGCGTAAGCATGGACGCCTGGCTAATAGTAGAATGTGAATGCTACTGAAGGACGAGCCCTGCCTAGAAGTTGCGTGGGTTCCATTAATAATCCTGCTAATCTGTTACCTTTCTCAGTATGTAGCTTCAAAATCTGATTTTGTGTGGTCTTACACCACGCTGAAGCTACAGGATGAAATTATTAAACCAAATATATTTATTCTTTGATTTTAGAATGCTTTGATACCTTGGATGATCTGTATTATATGTTATTGTGTTTGACGTGAAATAGGTCTTCGTTATGTGTTGCATGTTTTAACACCAAGGACCATGTTGGAAATAAGTGTTTACACTTTAACATGCTATCCTTTGGATTATGTCGTTTGTCCAATCCAAAATAAATCGAATCAAAATAATTTTCTCTTAACACACTAAAAAAAAGAAGAAAAAAAAAAAGAGATAACGTCTTTGTTGTCTTCTGCATCTTTTCACCCTCATTTTCCCCCTAATTTCAGCCTGACATCAGTGGCTTCTTCACAAATTTTAGGATTTAAAATAAACCCCTAAGAGTGTAGCTTTCATCCAGCCGGATAAAAGGAGGGTCCTGTGCGAGAAGCTTTTGCCCGTTTTTACTGCGATTTCTTCTTACAAAAACACACACGGTAATGGATACCGTGTGGGCCGATATTAGCAAGAGGACTCGAGGAAACCCTCATGGTGCCTCTCAGGACTCTCCTCCCTCCTGCAGCCAGGAGGAGGCGCTCCGTCCAGCCTGTTTAAAGGAGGCAGGTGATTGGATGGTTGGATGGTTGGAGAGGAGGGGGGAGTGAGGTGCCGGGTCCTCCAGGGCTCCTCCTCCTCCGTTATTCGTCTCCTCCTTTATTTTTATTTTTTTTACAGCATTTTCAACACGGTGGGATCGTGAAGAGAGAGCGCGCCGGGCGGGCGTTAGTCATCGGCGTCGGGTATTAAAGGAGGGTCACCGTCTCGGGAGGCTACCGGGAAGCTTTTCTTTCCACGGCGCTGCACGTGGTCCTCGTTCCTCTTCTCCAACGCCACAATCTGTCACACACAGGGAGGGAGGAGGGGGGGGGAGAGAGAGAGAGACAGAGAGAGAGAGGAAGAAAAGAGACAGAGGGAGATAGAGAGAAAGGGAGAGAGGAAGAGACAGAGAGAGAGAGACAGATAGAGAGAAAGAGAGCAAGAGAGGGAGAGAGACAGAGAGAGAGACAAAGAGAGACAGAGAGAGAGGGGGGGCAGAGGGAGAGAGAGAGACAGAGAGAGAGAGGAAGAAAGAGACAGAGGGAGAGAGAGACAGGGAGAGAGGAAGAGACAGAGAGAGAGAGGAAGAGAGAGAGAGAGAGACAGAGAGAGTGAGATGGAGAGACAGAGAGCGAGGGGGGGCAGAGGGAGAGAGAGAGACAGAGAGAGGAAGAAAGAGACAGAGGGAGAGAGAGACAGAGAGAGACAAAGAGACAGAGAGAGAGCGAGAGAGAGAGTTTAACTGGTGCTATAGGTGTTTCTTAAAAAAATATATTTTCATTGAGTTCATAGCTTTCCTAACACTAACTATCAAAGTTAAACTTTTTTTGTTTTGTTGCATGGACACAAAGACTGGCTATATAATATATATATAATCTACTTCCTGACGGCTAGTTAACATTGCACCAACATATGAGAAACTATGTTTGTTGAACATCGAAGCATTTAAATCTATTGTAGGAGACCTCGAGACTACAAATATGGAGATAGATGGAGTATAATAGGCTCTCGTCAAGCTTTATTTTCTGCTAAGTTTGTGGCTTTTACAACCGACTGTGTGTGTGTTACCTCAGCCATAAACTCGGCCTCATCCTCTTCACCAATGGGGATATTCAGTCCGCTCACAGCGTTGAAAAGCTCGTACGCACTCATAGCCTCCATCACTCCTCTCTTCTGGAAGAACTGTGACACACACACACACACACACACAATTATGTTATCTTTTAATTTTTGTTGTATCTTTCTTGTATTTTCTGTATGTGAGTGAGTATGTGTGTATGTCCTTGTAACTTGTAAATGTCCCAGTTTGAGATAAATAAAGTCCATCCAGCCATCTTTAATTTAAAGCTGCATGTGTAAGATAAAACTAGCCGTTACCGTGGAAACGTTCCTGCAGTCTCTGAAGAGGAACTCCAAGGCGTGAGGATGGGTGGGCTCGATGGACTGACTCACGTCAATCAACCACACCTACAGCACGCGCACACGCACACACACACACACACACACACACACACACAAAGACACACAGAGAGACACACACACACACACACACACACACAAAGAGACACACACACAAAAGACACACACACACACACACACACACACACAGACACACACACACACACACGTTAGTGCAAAGAGGAAAGAAGAAGTGTGTGCCTTAAAGGAACGTTGAAGGAATGAAAGAGTTGATGGATAAAGACAGGATGAAGAACAGAAAGCAGTTAACTGTTTAAAGAAAAGAAAGATGTCGTACCTTTCCTTTGTGCCACAGCATGTTGTATTCGCTGAGATCAGCATGAACCAGATTACACTCCTGATACAACTGCTGCATCAGCTACACACACACACACACACACACACACACACACACACACACACACACACACACACACACACACAGTAGTTTTACAAACTATAATGGTCAGGTAAATTCAGATTTTATTAAATGTACGATGAAGGTCTAAGACCGAAAACGATGTATTTTTCTAAATAAATTATTGCTTGCGTAATGGTCCGCGTGCTGGACTTTTCTAAGTTAAAGAAGAAAAAGAAAATCTCAAAACTTCACAATCATCACAATATAAAATGGTGACAAGAATCGAATCGGGACAAAAGCATATCGTCCCAGCCCTCGAGACTACGGATATAAATCTTAGAAACAATCTAAAAACCCTCACATGTTACATACACATTAGTCTATGTCCCCGACGTGCTTGCTTTACGTACATGTAGGGCCTGGTAGAAGGCGCTCTTCATGTCCTCGGAGCTCAGCGTGGCGTCTTTGAGTTTGGGAGCAGGGGCGTGGTCTTCGCCGATGAACGACATCACCAGGATGTGTTTCTTCAGCAGCACCACCTCCGGACAGGGAATCTCAGCCTTCTTCCTGAAGACACACACATACACACAGACACAGACACACACACACACACACACACACACACACACACAAAACAACACAGCCCACAGACAGAAACACACATGGTAATAAAGAAACACATTGAATGAGAAGGTGTGTCCAAACTTTTGGCCTGTACTGTACGCTTGAATTAGGGCTGCGATTAACGCTCGTGCTTTCTGGGGTTTGACAGGCGATGGCGACAAGCGGGGCGCAACCCAGCGAAACGGTCGCGTCGTGTTTCGTCCACATGCACACGTCCGCCGCAAAGAGTTGAATTGCGTTGAACTTTTCCCTTCGGGAGCGACGCGCAAATCAATAAACACGAGACTCATTCTTGTGGTCTGAGTTCTAAAGTTTGACCAGGTAGACAGCGGGGCTTCTGCTTGTCTGAGCATCGGCACAACACTGGATTTATTAAAAGGTCCCATGGCCTCTCCGTGAACCATCACCTTATGTTGGTGGAGAGGTTTGTGTGTCTCTGTGAACCTGAGGGCTGTGTTGTCTGAGCTTCAATGCTCCTGGTAGGGTCTCCCAAGGCAAAGTGGTCTCAGGTGAGGCCTGGTGGCATAGCTGCAGGATCCAGGCATGCTGTATAGTGAACCTTGGGCCTACTGGCCACCATTAATGCTTTACATAGGTTGAGTGGTAGTGCTATAAATAGCAGCAACACTCTGTAGACGTCACTGTGGAGATAAGAGGCAGGGGTAAAGTTATCTCTGCCTCTCTGTAACAATATAAGAAAACATGATGTATGTGGGGTGTGTTTGAACAGAGGAGAATATACAAAGTAAACAATGAAGATCTCACTAAAAGACCCATTTCAGTTTGACAATTAAGTAATTAGGGATTAAGTTTCATACTGTGATGTTAACAGTTGTGAGACACCTCAGTGTCACCCCTGCTAGTCACTGATTCACAGACTGGGCTAAATTCTCTGGGCGGGCAAAGCAGAGAAGGGGAGGTAACCTTGTCCTTATGACCTCATAAGTGAGCAAGATTCCAGATCAGTCCATCTGAGCTTTCATTTTCTTAAAGGCAGACCAGGATACCCAGGGCTTGGTTTTTATCACCATTTCAAGCCACTGGGGACATAGAGCAGGCTGGGGAACACATGTGTGTTAAAAAACCTCATAAGTGGGGTACCATGCCATTTAACCTTTAAAAGATGAAAATGAAATGATGTTTACTTTGTCTTAAAACAATACACATATTTCCTTTTGAAATAGTTTTTGCTTGCTGTAATCATTCCTCCCTTTCATACTGGCCATTACATTTTCTTTCCTGATTGGGGAAAAAAAATCACAATCCTAGTAGCGATGCAGAAATATATTCCAAAAGTTTATCTGAAGTTAGTATGGGCTTCCAGCAGTCTACGTTAAATAAATCAGTGAATATCTTTTGAAGTTACTGTCTTTTCAGTACAGACATCTCTGGTCACTACACCACTTTGGTCGAGACTGAAATATCTCAACTATGAGATGCTGAATGCTAATGACTTTACTGATCCCCCTGACTTTTTGCTAGCGCCCCAAGCAGTTTGACAATTTAGGCTTTAGTAAAGTTCTTTACAACTATTGAATGGATTGCCATTCATTTTGGTAAAAAGTAAAGACAGTGATCATGGAAACATACTTGTTAAACCTACACATACTAGCATTATAAGCATGTTATCATGTTGAGATTAGCATTCAAAGCATGGCTGTGCCAAATTATTTAATATAAAATACTTTTTTTCTATTTGTCCCTTAAAGGCATATTTCACCGCTGGAAAGATTAATATATATTTATAAATTGGTTCATTTATGTAGTAGAAATTTATTTATTTTTAGAAGTTGGTGCCTTCTAGACCTATAGAAAAGCCAGAAATGTATTTTTGCGTCATGTGGATGAAAGACAACAACTCCTAGAATGCATAACCGCTCCCTACGAGTCCCTCCCCAAGCCACGCCTACGGTTACAGACATAGACAGTGGTAGTCAAGTCAACTCAAGTGTGTTTTGTGTCATTTCAACCATATACCAGTCCCTCCAGAAAAACCACGATTGCGCGATTGCATAATTCAATAATCAGCCTACATATCAAGTCTACATATTTGTCACGGGGCTGCATTTTTTTCAAATACACCGCACTTTCGTCGCGATAAATTGCAGAATTCAAAATATTGCAAAGTCACATATATCTAGCAGAAAGTTGAAAAATGTTGCGTTTACTTCACACAAGAACAGCCATTTCCCCTGTTGTCATGGGAACGTTATGAAATGGCGTAATTACTAGGGGTGACCCCGAATAGTTTAAGATTCGATGCATCGATCTGCGGAGCCTGATTGACCAACAATCTCACAGTCGAATCTCCGCGGGTGTTATTATGAACGAGATCATACCATTTTGGCAATATGGGGTGCTCAATGTCTAATTTCACACAGAACTACTGGTTTTGTCTGGTTGTATTAAGTTATATACAGCCTTTTAATTATGATAATGCTGTAAAAAAAAACGTGAAAAGAAAGAAAGAAGAGTTCGATAAAAGAAAATTACGTATGTGTGTGTAAATACAACCACCCCTGTGAGAGATTTAAGTTTCACTTTCCCTGATCGCGACAGACGAGGAGCATCAGGCTTAGAGATTAACATTACTTAACAATGTTTAAAAAAGAAAATCTAAAGTGTGGATGCACTTTCAAATGGTAAAGATGATCCAAAAAAGTAAAATGCAAGTTATTGCCAACAGCTCATGTCCTACCACGTCAACAACAAACATGGCTTTCCACTTAAAGCGGGTAAGTTTATTACCAATAAAGACGTTCCTCTTTCATATATAATGGCGCTTTTAATTTACTTAATAGCAATATCATATGTTGGGACTTAAAATATGTTAGTCTTTTATAGATCCACCCACAGTATCAGACTGACAGCAGTTCATCTAGTAGTAGTAGTAGTAGTAGTAGTAGTAGTACCTAGGTTTACATGTTACCCTCCTGCTGACTAGTGTCGGCCCCTCCCAACCCATTCCACACACACACACACACCACACACACACACACACACACACAGACAGATTCACTATCAGTCGACTATAGAAAGATTTGACAATTCTGATTCTAATGTGTAATCTTAGTCGGGGACAATTCCTTAGTAATTACGCCGATGTGAACATCATCAAAAAGCAGGGTGTTGGGGAATCACTTTTTTTTTCTCTTTTTTCATCAAAACTGCAGTTTTTGCAAGTTCCCACAATTTTGCAAGTTCTGCAATTTTTTGCAAGTTCCATAATTTCATTGCATAAAATTGCATAAATATCACATATTCCATTGCATTTTTAAGAAAACATTGGCCGCATAATAAAAAACCGCATTTTTTCTGAAGGACTGATATACACAAAACAACGTTTCACCGTGACTCAAGTGGTGTTACACATTTAAAATATATAAAAACGACATTATATATAAAGCGACATTACCGAAACAGGCTACATTTAGTGCCCACATTATAGGCTCTGTAAAGTTCAGCTAGCATTGGTAGCATTAGCACTAAACACAGCCGTGAATTTGCGTGTAATGTAGAATGGTTGGCATTTTAACGGTCACAAACTTGACCATGCCTCTTCAACATTGCGTGAAGTTTGGGACAGTACCTAAGGAGTGGCAGACAGGGTGGTTCCCCTGTTCAAAAGGGGGGACCAGAGGGTGTGTGCCAATTACAGGGTATCACTTCTCAGCCTCCTGGTAAAAGTCTACTCGAAGGTGCTGGAAAGGAGGGTTAGAGCCCGATAGTCGAACCTCGGGTTGAAGAGGAACAATGCAGATTCCGTCCTAGTCGTGGAACAACAGACCAGCTCTTCACTCGCAAGGATCTGAGGGAGCCTGGGGTATCTTAACCGGTCTCACGTGTATTTTGTGGATCTGGAAAAAGGCATGACTGGGTCCTTAGGAGATACTGTGGGGGGCCTCGCGGAGTATGAGGTGAGGGCTCCCTTCAGAGACCATCCAATCTCTGTGATAAAGTGAGCTGTCGGGTTCTCGGCAGTAAGTCAGACTCGTTTCAGGTGAGGGTTGGCCTCTGCCAGGGCTATCCTGTTTGTAATATTTATGGACAGGATATCGAGGTGTAGTCGGGTGTGGATGTGGTCATCCGTGAGGAGCTCGGAGAGAGCCGCTGCTCCTTTGCGTCAAAAGGAGCCAGTTGAGGTGGTTTGGGCATCTGGTAAGGATGCCCCTAGGCGCCCCTAGGGAGGTGTTCAGGAACATCCAGCTGGGAGTAGGCCTCGGGAAGACCCAGGACTAGGTGGAGGATTATATCCCCAACCTGGCCTGGGAACGCCGATCCCACAGTTGGAGCTGGTTATGTGGCGGGAAAGGGAACTTTAACCCTTGCTGAACTGTTGACCCTGTGACCCGACCCCGATAAGCCGGACGAAGATGGATGGATGGAAACTTGACCAGCGGTTAGCAGTAGTTGGATAAAAGTACCCCATTTCTGCACCAGTCCGTGTCCAGTTAACACAGCCCACCTCCACAAGTCTCTTACCCGACAGAGCAGCATCTGCTCGGAAGGCTAACAGACCTGGTAGCTGGATAGCGGAGTCTGGTACCAACCCGATCTCACAGAATTCCGTGAAATGAACACAGCCCCTTAACTTATAATCTGTGGCAGTTTCACGGAATCACAAACATTCCGTGATGGGCCCACGGAAGAATTACGTGAAATGAACACGGATCGCCGAAAATTCTGTGATGGGCCTACAGAAGAATTCCATTAAATAAACATGGCCCCTTAAGTTAAGGAAGAGATCATGGGTGGGCTTACGTTTCCATGACATGTGGGAAGAACAGGACGGTTGGGTTCAGGAAAAGGTCATGGGTGGGCTTACGGTTCCGTGACACACGGGAACAACAGGACGGAAAAGAAGAAAGCGACTTTAGGAAACTTGACATGTGGGACGAAAGTGAAAGTCCTGTGTTTGACCCATCCACCACCCCAGCCAACCTCCTTACGCGGAATTTAGGCCTTACATACTACTCGCTACCGTAGTCGCTCTTAATGCTACGTCATCTTCTTATTGACTTTACATTACATTTTTTCACACATTCTGCATCACCACCACGTAACGCGCTGTTAACAATTCGTGATCATTTCACGGAATTCTGTGCGATCAGGCTGTCCGCACACTGTTGTTCAGCCATTTTTCCACAAAAACAAAACACAGCAGTCTCTGAACTCGTTGGGAGTTTCGTTGAAGTTGGATGTAATCCAGTTTGTTGATGAATGAGCGGACACTTGCAAGCAGGATGGATGGGACAGGTGGCGGCTAGCGTTAGCTTTCCACCCAGCTCCGAACTCCTGCCCTCGGGTCTGCGTTTCCGCCACGCACACCGCTGATGTCCCCTTCCCGGCTAAGCGGCATCGAGTGACACCGCAGGCTGAGGTGCTGGTCTCCGTAGAAGGCGAAGCTCGCGTATTGTGTTGAATATTCCGTCTGTAATAAAGTTTCCTGCATATTCTCCGATCTGTACACATGTGCGGTAGTTTGAATGCACATAATTGTTGTAAAAGTTTGCTGCTGAAAAGAGAGAGCCTGTTTAGCTCAGCTTCAAGATGGCTGACACTCGACTTGCATCGGTAGTGACAGTCCCACCCCCTATGGGCGGGTTGAAAACATGTGGAACTAGCTGGTTGTAGGCCATAGCCTCTTGACAAAAAACGATTTTTCGTCATCAGAGGCTTTTTTTCCAGACCCACAATACAGAGAAATTTAGTCTTAGGGGGACATGAGAGAGGGAAGCTCGGTCATTCGAAAATACTACCGGGTTTCTACTGATAGAAAGCTTAATGCTAATCAGTGAAGTATCCATTTAAAGGGGAAATTTGAGGCAAGCGTGTTTGCAAACAGAAATACAAGAAATTCTTAAATAATGGTAATTAAATAATAAGTGCATCACCATTTGCATTCCATATAATGATTTCCATCCATTACAGAGTGAGAAGAAGATGACCAGTGAGACTCCACCCAACATTGCTATGGCTCTGGTAAACCCCCAAATGTCCTCTGCCTCTGCAGACAGCAAAAACTCCACACAGCAGCTCTCCATCAGTGTGTGAGTCACTGTTTCGACATTATATTGATGATATGATAATGTCAGATCGAAGGTGCAAGATATGAATAGAAAAAGACACAAGAAGCACTCAAATACCCATAAAAAGGCAGCACAATAATATATATTGTACAAAGTGTGGTAGTAGGCTAACATATACAAACCCCTGTGTGACTCCTCAGGGTGTGCCGTCCTGTACTCCTACAAACCACGGCGGCCTGAGGAGCTGGAGCTCAGGAAAGGAGAGATGGTGGGAGTGTACGGGAAAGTTCAAAGAAGGCTGGCTGCGTGGGTTATCGCTCAGAACAGGCAAAGTGGGCATTCTGCCCAGCAACTACATCACGCCTGTGCTCAGGTGAGAGGCTGTGATCCCTGACTGCAGAAAGGGAGCTAAATGACATTTGGATTTGGACAGTAATTTAGTGTGGGCAGGACAACATGTCATCATGCACACATTTAAATGAATCACAAAGCAGAAATAAAACACTGAGGCTGGTGTGTGGTTTGTAGAAACTTAACAGTGATATTAAGTAAGGCTGAGCAATTTTATCGATTCTGCGATATAAATCGATATTTTTCCACCAAGAAAGTATAGATTTTTATGCATAGTATTGATACATAAGTCCCATTCAAATCCCCCGTGTTTACCCCGTTCACGTTTGCAGGAAGAGCGATTTGGTCAGCCAGCCGCTAGTGTCGCTGTAGAGCAGCCAACGCCAACTGGCGGCCCGGCCGCTAAAGCTTTTAGTCTGGCCCGCAGAATAATCATGAATTCACAAAATGTAAAGAGGAAAAATGTGTTCTGTTATTTATCATTTCAAGCATTCAGAGCAAAAACCCAGCCCCTGTATTTACATCTCTATTCACATGCCGGGATTCTCTACAGCGATGACCTAGCTCACACACATGGCTGAGCCGAGATGTGTGTCCGTTAAAACACACACACAGCATGAGCCGAGATGCGTGTGCGTTAAAAACACTCACACAGCTGAGCCGAGATGTGTGTGCGTTTTGCCTGAGCCGAGATGTGTGTTTGTTAAAGGTTAAAACACGAGCACCTGACTGGGAACGATACAGAGTTACCAACGGCCGCTGGGGCAGATGAACTCACGCTTGTCTCTTTTCTGTAAATAGGCTACAATTAAACCTTCGTGAGTAGAAAGTCAATACTTATCAATGCACTAACCTGTGTAGACCGGCATAAACATGTAGAAAGCGATATTTCAATCTGCTCAGTCCACCCGCTGTTTTACGTAAACACAGCTCTACTCTGCACATATAATTTTTACAAACAAGCTAAAACAAAAGCTGTCGGTTTGTAGTCTAACTGTTCATCTTAGGTTGCGGGAATCTGGACATTTTGACAAATTCACAGGAGGAGTGCATAGCCTGCTTATCAGTCCATTCATCATTAAAGCTGGGCTTCTGGCTTTTCCACTTCAACTTTTACTTCAGACTCTTTGACAGGCTTTCATGTATACCTGACAACAGCCTTTCTTTCTGCAAGCATTTTCCACCAATCAGGATGCTGCATACTACAATAATGTTTCCATAATCACAGACTTTAACCATCACTCCTCAGTGAACTGCCTCCTAGTCTGAGATCTTTTCTAGTTAAAGAGTTATCATTATGGAGTTTCCATGTTTTTAGGAGTTTGCTCACACTAATACATGTTAAAAAATAGTAGCATTAATTCAGTAAGAAAGTGAAAATTTCGAACAAGAATAGCGACAGGGTATAAATTCATTTTATTTTCTTTATTTGAAAGTTCGGCCGCCAGAGTGCTTAGAAAATTCTGAAAAAAATGTAGTTGATGATCCCTGCTATAGACTCTCTGTCCAGTCAGAGACATATATTGTGTAATTGATGTTTTCAGTTCAATTAATTAAATCCAAGTAAATGGAACACTCACAAGATGTCACCAAAATCACCGGTCCGCTTTAAATCTTTCAGAAAATGATGTAAGTGTATCGAATAAATCAAATCGAATCGTATCGTTGGCTGAATATCGTGGTATATATCGTATCGTGAGCTGAATATCGTGTATCGTATCGTATTGTGAGATTAGTGTATCGCTACAGCCCTAATATTAAGTAGGTACTTCAGTATGTACTAAAGTGTCTCATTGCCTCACTGCAGAACCTCGGCCAGACTTCTGGAGACCAAAGCAGCTAATGGGTCCACACAGTACAACACAGTGGTGGAAAGAAACCCACAGCTGCTAAGAATCCTGCTGTGGTCCTTGCTCTTGATAGGGTAAACTCTGATGGAGCGATATACTCAACAGGACAGGTCCCATCTGTGCCAAATGGAGCACAGCATGCAATGTCATCCACTGGCGCTGGGAAACCGTCCCTTTATGGGGGTTCACAAGGTTGGGACACTGTAAGGCGATCTTTAACCCTCATAGAGGTGAGTGCTAAAACCACATCTACCTTCTAATTGCTTGATTAAATTAGAGAGTTTACTATGTTGTCAATAAATGCCTATTAAATTTTTTTCAGGCTCAAACCATTTCTCCCATACTTCCAATCTGAACACCCTGTCCAACTCACAGCACTTTGCACAAGTTCAGGCATCCGGCTACTCACCTGCCCTGCAGAGAAAGAAATACAGCAGCATCCTGTCCAACTCTGGCAGACCACGGGCTGGATGACTGAGCCAGCAGCGCCCTCTGCTGCTGCAGTCTTTAAGGACAGGGACTTCACTGCTTCACATGAGGCAACGTTTCAGCAAGACAGACAGCCTCCCAATGGGCCTCACTCTATTCTAGTCAGACCTGACTCACACAAGAATAATACAGAGAAGGTAATGTCATACTGATGATTTTTGCGAGAGGCATTAGCATGCATTTGTCTGAAGTTAAGTACTCTGTGTGCATTGTTTTTACACTATTTTTATGATCACTGTTCCCATAGCGAGCAAAGTCAGTGCGGTTCTTCACAGATGAAGACTCCCCTCCTCCAAGACCTCGGACCTCCTCCTGGTCGTCAGGAAATCATGTTCCTCCAACTCCCGCCCTGGCCCCCTGCTTTAGAAGTGTGGGCCCCATCGCCACGCTAAAGAGACGGGCCGGGATCATTCTCAAAGAAGGAAAAGCTCCTATTCTCAGAAAAGGCAAACGAAAACTGCCACCTCAGATCTAAATTCTAACCCATAAAAACCAATGTTGTCACAGCCGCCGCTATCAGCCGTGTCAGCTCAGTTTAGCCCCAGCAGGTACGCGTTGGAATTGTCTGTTTGTCTTGAAAATAAAAAGCACATTGCTTATCAGTAGGGCTGCTTGATTTGACGTACTGGACAAAACCTATGGCATCTTTTGTTTTTTGTTTTCCAGACACAGAGTGACGACAACACATTTAGCCCAGACAGACTCAGAGTTTAGTCTGCTTCAAGGAGAGTTGGTCCTTGTCCACAGACCCTCGACCTGATGGACGGATTCTAATTACTCAGGAGAGCAGTGGGCAGACAGGCTTATTTCACAGCATCGTTCTTCAAGCCCTCGAGAGGCTCAGCTGACTGTGTAGTACTACTGTAGTAGTGTATATTACTATATTCCATGTGTTCAAATTGCCAAATGACTTGACTAACCTACTGAGGTGTTGAGGTTCAAGGTTAATACTGCCATTGACAATCCTTTGAAGCTGTTTATTTTGATCCTGAGTGCATATGAGAGTGTGGTTAAATTTCCCAGAGACATATTGTGTGATCTTCAATGTATGTGCATGTTTGTTACACATGTACTATTATAAGATTTGCACAAAATCCCACCTAATGACTGTTCCTTGTTACACGCATTGGTGAGTGCCTTTGTCATAACCCACAAAGAAACAAACTATATTTAAATATATTTAGTGAAATGATGAGGTAAAATATATGTACTGCTTATGTGGTAATAAACTATACTTCCAGAACGTTTGTAGTTTGGTGTCTTACTTCAGATTTAAAGTATATTTTTTAACTAACAACACTATCATAATGGCAAAATCCTAGATTAAATGCAAAAGTCCTGCATTCGTAACTTCAACTGCAAATTAGGATATGTAAGTAAGCAAAAGTAGACCAACCTGCTCTTGCCGCATGTTTAAATACTCATGCAAGGACTATTTTAGTATGGCAACTGAGTTAACAACTCCATGTTATGTTTTAGGAGCTACCCTATGTTCTACATGTTAAACCTTATTCTGCAATCTGTGGCTACAGGCATA